>NC_137786.1:80785580-81028080 GCF_963383645.1 Muscardinus avellanarius
TGATGCTACTATCTATGTGATGATTCTGCAGACAGTGGTCCCTTATTTGATTTCAGAGAAGCTCTGCAAAGGCTACTGAGAAATAGCTAAAGCAAATATCCACATAATTCATTGATAGTTATCATTGGAAAAGCATGGTTTTAGACGCAAAGAATGGAGCATGACAATAAACTGTTACTACACTGAGGTGAGATAATTATGCAATTAGCTATAAATTCCTAAGAAAATGTGATCAATTTTGAAAAAAATATTTTGAATCTTCTTACTCTCTGATGAAGAAATGACTGAGAATTTGAAAAGGAAGTGCTAGGGAAAACTCAAAGTGTAAGATGTAGAAAGAAATAGAAAAAGGAAAGAAGGCTAAGGAGGAAGATCACAAGTTCAAGGACAGCTTGGTCAATTTAGGGAGACCCAGTATCAAAATAAAAGGACTAGGAGCCAGGCGTGGTGGTGCACGTTTGTAATCCCAGCATTCCAGAGGCTGAGACAGGAGAATTGCAGTTCACGGACAGCCTCAGCTACTTGGTAAGGCCCTTTGCAACTCAGTGAGACCCTGTTTCAAAATAAAGAATACGAAATAGGGCTGGGTATATAGCTCGGAGGTAGAATACCCCTGGGTTCCATCCCCAGTACAGCAAGAAAATAAAAATAAAAAAAATTAAAAATAAAAGGACTGGGGCTGTAGCTCAGTGGTTGCGGACTTGCCTGGCATGCCTGAGGCCCTGGGTTTAATCACTAGTAGTGAAAAAAAAATAAAATAATTAGGAAAGAAGGATAACTTAAACAACATGCTGAAAAAAATGTCTTATAAGACAAAACAAAAGCAAAACGAATGTATCTTGGCACAAGAGAATGAGGATAGGATACAGATCACTGTGTGTTCCCTGAAGAAAGCACCACCGAGTGCTTATGGCGGTGTTTCCCTGGTGACCTCGCTGAGGAGCTCTTTTAATTTGGGCCAACAGTGAGGCTTTCATTTGCATCCCTCAAAGTGACCTTTAGTTCTTCCTATCAGGAAATAGAACTCCTCACTCTTTACGTTCATCTACCAAAATAGCAGGAAAACATGTTAGGGGGTATTTGTTTTATTTCCTGGTCAGCACCAGTCAGCAACTCCCTTTGGTTGGTTGGGTTTGTTTTTCTCGATATATTACATCAAGAAAGTAGAAGTGAAAACTGCTGAACACAGCAGGAAGAGTGAAATAAATCTGGAAACCACTTCCAACTGTTTTTATGTGAGCACTTCTAAAACTAGGATAATCCTGTATCTCCCTATAACTGCTACAGAACAGCTCTTATTTTTTCACGATAAAGCTTAATACGTGTGTGTGTGTGTGTGTGTGTGTGTGTGTGTGTTAACTAAATTATAGCAAGCATGGAAGAGCAGGTGAGGCTGGCAGATTTCCCATTGTTTTTACAGCATTTTCTCCATCAGTGGCAGCAATCTGAACTGGCTCCCTGGGTGCTGTCAGCTTCCACAGAGCCATTCTCTCTCCCAGGGAGACAGGTGTGGCTTTGTCCTCTGAGTGCAGGACGCTGGGCGGAATCCAGCTCCCCTTTCAGTAGCTCACTGTTGTGGCAATACTGCACCTCTTTCATTTAGGCCTCTGCCTTTCAGACAGGTCCCACTGCCCTGCTGTCCCGAAGTGGGCACCACAGTTCTCGCTCTCACAAAGACATCGGCCCAGTAGCAACCCCAGGTTCAGTGTTTACTAGTGTGATGAAGAGGTGGGAATATGTTTCCTCCTGTCCAAGTGTGGCTCAGTCTTGGGGAGGCATGAAGTGGTGCTATAGACATGGGGAAGAAAGGAGCATTGGCTCAAGAGTATCTTGATTTTTTGCTCGGCGTGGTGGTGCAAACTTCTAATCCCAGTATGTGGGAGGTTGAGGCAGGAGGAAAGCAGGTTTGCAGCCAGCCTCAGTTACTTACTGAGGCCTTCTGCAACTTAGGGACACCCTGTTTTCAAATAAAGAATAAAAAACAGGGCTGGGGGTATAGCTTGGTAGTAGAATGCCCCTCAGTTCAACCCCCAGGACCACACAAAAAAAGTCTTGATCTTGGTCTCATTGAACATTAGAGCGAAAGTAGAGTATGCCCAATTATGCAAAATAAAGGGAGACCAGTTCACAGATGAGAAAGAAAAGCTGAAAAAGATACCACAGACAGGTAAGATAAACAGGGCCGAATGATGCTTTCTAGGATTTCTACCATAAAACAAGGAAGGTTCTTAAAAATTTTTTTAAAGAAATGTCAATAATGAGAGACCTAAATAAGTTAAAACATTTTGGTAAAGTAGGTATGTGTAAGTATGGTTCCAATTATGATTATGAATATAACATGTGTGTATAGACACACATGGACACATATATGGATATAAGATATGTGTATAAAGATTTATATTGTATCTACATCTACTTATACTTTTATTTATTCACCCCATGGGGGGGGAATATATATATATATATATATATATATATATATATATATATTAAGTAATTATTCATGGGCCCCTGTAGGATGGGAATACAAATTAAATTATAATATAAAAGTTAATTAAATGTGGTTAGTGATAGTTTACCTTCTAAGGAAATAATTTTACATGAGATTAACATGGTACTATCAGCATATTTAAGAAATTTTGTTATTCTGAAACCCAAATAGGACTTAAATATGTTTAATTTAAATAGTCTTAATTAAATAAAACTATTAACAGGGATAATTTCTGTGCTCTAAGGAGCCATTTAACTTGATTCTATTTTATAATTTTTAATTATGTTTTTAAATTTTATTCCCATATAGCAGAGAGGAAAATTGAGGTGAGGGTGAAGCAAACATTTTCTCCCAGGCTACAACAGCAATAATTTTGTTTTGTGTGTGTGGTATTGGGAATGAAACCCAGGGGCCTTCTATCTCTGGGCTATACCTCCAGACATATTTTGTATTTTGTTTTGGAACAGTGTCTCACCAAATTTCTGAGAACCTCACTAAGTACCTGAGCAGGCTTCAAACCTGCCTGATCCTCCTGTCTCAGCCTCCCAAGTGCGGAGATTACAAGTGTGCCTCCACGCCCAGCTAATAGCAGTAATTTTTAATCTCTATTTCACAATCTTATTTATTTATTTATTTATTTATTTATTTATTTATTTATTTATTTTGGTGGTACTGGGGTTCCTGGAAACCCTTCTACCTCCGGGCTACACTCCGAGACCCATTTTTATATTTTTTTAAATTTGGAAACAGGGACTCTAAAGCCAGCAAGGCTGGCTTCAAACCTGCGGGATCCTCCTGTCTCTGCCTTACAAGAGTGCGCCACCACGCCCAGCTCACAATCTTATTTCTAAAAAAAATAAGGTGGTAAAAATTTTTAGGGGTGCGTAAGAGGTTAATCTAGGAAAGTGGGGGTAGAGTTAATGAGAAAGCTGTGATAACGGTGTTACGTTCTAGAGAACGGGTCTGGAACAGTTCATTTCCAGAAGTGGAAAATGGCAGGTGGTAAAATTTGATGGGATTTAAATTTTTTTGTAGCCTGTCTCCCCGATCATATTAAAAAATCCTAAATATATAGCTTTAAACATTTTTCTATTGTGTAAAATAATATTTTTATATGATTTAAGAGCATCATTTTGTGATTCTGCTCTAAGAACATCTCCTTCCCCATTTTAAAGCCCATGTTAAAGATAAAAGGTGTCTAAGATAAGAGCTGTTCTTGATAACTGGTACTGAAAACCTGTAAGAGAGAAATCCTATCCCTTACTGAAAACCTTATCTTCTCACCTCCAAGACTCACTCAGAGCTTGGCACAGCCAGAATGTGTCTGGCTTAAGTGCACAGAAGTAGATGAAACTTGTTACATTGTGACCTTTACACTTCGCCATCCTTTTGACAATTATAAGGGACTTAAACCTAATACACTGGTTACCCAGAAAAGTACAGTGCTGGATCTCGAGGGATTTTGGTTATTGCTTTCATTGTTTCTTTTATTAGACTTAGACCTTAATTCTAGGTAAATCTTGGTTGTATATGAATCTGACTTGATCTGTAGCACAAATAACTTAATGGTGCTTGTGGGGAAAGTCTCACCCCACAATAAATCAGTTAATTGACTTGTTATTTATATGTGGTATTTCATCTTTGCTTCTTATTTTTGGGTCAAATATATTATAATTACTGCCTTTGTTAGGAACCATTAGCCCATCCTCCATCAATGTGCGGTTGGCATCTTTTGTTTTGTTCCTCTGTTCCCTGATTTTCCCTGGGCAAGGCACCTGGGTCTCACATTGGATGGTTTCTGGAGAACCTAGTTACATCCCCGGCTCCTGATGGATGACCAGGACCTGGTTAATGGTAGCATTATCTGCTCTGGGTTGTCCATAATAGGTTCAAAGATGAGCCTCAATTTCAAAACTAAATATAAAATAGGTCTGGGGGTGTAGCCCGGGATAGAAGGCCCCTAAATTTCAATCCTAGTACCAAACACACACACAAAAAAAGGAAATCTCTTTTTTCTTGATCAGTATAAACCCAGGTGTTTGCCGTGCAGGAGAAATTCAGCCTAAAATCAAAGCTAAGACAGAGGAAAACCAACCAAGAAGTGACAAGAAGCTGGGCCTCCAGAGTCACACATGTCTGAACATACAATTTGGCTTCCCACACATACACATGCAAAAGAAAGCAAAAAAGACATTTTAAGCATTGTGATGTAATTCTTATAGCTTTTGAAAAATAAAGAGTTCATCTGCCACTCCTGGCCCCTATCAGATTTACTTAGATTTTCTGGCAGCACAACCCTGAAATTTGTATTTTTAGCTATTCCTTCAGTGTTCTGGTAATTTAGGGGACCATATGAGCATCCATTAAAGGTTCTCCCTCTTTTCAACACCTTCAGCAGGCCAGATCCAGTTTACATACTTCCCCAAAGGCTTCCTAGAAAACAGACTATAAAATAAAGTAGGCTGAGGGCCATGGTTATTCCCATCCTGGTGGCTGTAACACCACCATCGTTTTCGTCCTCCAGTTGCAACAGGGAAGAGATTGCAATAATGTAGGAGAAACTTTAGTGAAAGGAGGGCTTCTTTCTTACTTCTCAATAACCTCTTGGTCAAGTAAAACTGCCTCTAATCTCATCTGTGTTGTGGACAATGTGGACTTCCTTTTCTGACATTTGTTTTATTAGGACTAATCAGAAAACAGGATGGGAGCTAGGTGCAATGTGTGCACCCATAAAACCAGTACTTGGGAGGCTGAGACAGGAGGATTGCGAGTTCAAGGGCCAGTGCACAGTAATTCAGCAAGACCCTGTTTCCAAAAAAAGAAGGCTGAGGTATAACTCAGTGGTAGAGTGCCCCACTACTACACATATATGAAAGGAAGGGAGGGAGGGAGGGAGGGAAAAAGAAAGAGAAAAAAGAAGGAGAGAAAACAAAAGTACAATAGGCAAGTAAAATTAATTAGGAAGAGAATACCTGCAATCTCCCAATATTCAATCTTTCTTCTTAGAAAACTCAGGTGACCCATATAGAGGGAACTGAGTGTTGTTTTGTTAAATCTTAGACCCTAGTCAGGACAGCTGGTTCTCATGAGGACACAGATTCCTCAGGTTTAGTAAAAAGAATAAGTGAGAATGTGGACGTCGAGGAATCCATTGATTGGTTGGGTTTCTTCCCTCAGTTTTTTAAAACAAGAGAAATTCTTCCAAACTTACCCTGCTGTGTTTCTGATTGGCTTCCAGTAACACTCCTGACAGAATGAAGTTGTTTAGAAAAGTCACGAAAATCAGAAATCTTCAGAAAAGATTGCCTGCCTTCAGATCTCTAAGGGGGAACTCCAGTCCTCACAGACATCTTCTTCTATGTCACCTCTAAGAGTAAACAGTAAGTCCAATGTGGCCACCCCATTCCAAAGAGGTGATTACTTATACTCTAAAATTATCAACCTTTTGGAGTTATTAGACATCTGGCTAGTCTTCCCATGAGAAGGGCACCTTCTCAGGCCAAAATTTCACCTAAGGAGCAGGTGAACTGTGTGCACAGCAGTTTACCATTGTCTGCTGTGCTTGAGGGAAAGCAATCATAAACAATGTACTTCCAGATAATGCATCTTGGGACTTTTCAAAATGGACAGGAGTTTATTATGCATGATTTTCATGAGGCCTTCTGGGTGCCTAATGATTAGTGGCCCTATGGAACCTGTCCCTTGGCATCATCTTGAGTTATCTTGTGGAATCGTCTTGATGAAAAGTAATTTCCACTGAGATGGAAAAGGATGTGTTCTACCTTCCTTTACACCGTCTAGCAACTCCTCTTCTTCCTCTTCAGTCTGTTCCTCCTCCTTCTCCTGATTGAATCCAAGGACATTCTACTTTTAAGGTATAGCCCCAGGTGACTTTAATTAATTAATTTATTTTTTGAAGTAGAGTCTCAGTAAGTTGCCAAAGCTGGTCTTGAACCTGCGATCCTCTTGTCTCAGGCTCCCAATACAGGAATCAGAGGTCCATGCCACCATGTTTGGCCATACTTTCTTCTTTTAAACTTCTACCTTAATGACTTTTCACTTTTGACTGAGTTAGATGTAGAACAAAGAGAAAAACAGAAAAAAAAACTTCTTTTTCCTAATGTGTTAACAACATGGCCTTTTGCCACAAAATAGGTGTGAACTTAAAAAAAAGAATCTACTACATAGTATTAAGAAGTAGCTTAAAAACCAATCACTCCGCACTCATGTAATTAATTGAGGCAGATGCTCAGAAACACTCAGCTGGCTTCCAGCTAACCACTTGGAACAGGATCTGAACACCTGGGGGAGCACAGGACTCCCAGCGAGCCACGAGGCCTGCCATCCATGGTGCTCCCACAGGCCCTTCTTTAAGCCCGTGGTATCAGGAGTTTCATAACACCCTCTTTAACATTTTTGCAGGCTAAAATAGTCGCAGTCATGCTCTTTGGCATAGAATTTTGAGGTTTGTGAGAAAAAATCTTGGTCCCATTCTCAGCCCGTGTCCATGTGGAGGCGAGGTGGCATTTTACAGACTCGTGTTTTGGTTAGGCTTCTCAACTTTTAAAAGAGTTGTCAACTATATTCCCATCTCAGCCGAGGCTTGAAGCATGGTCTGTCCCTAATTGGCAACAGAATATTTGCACTCCAAGTACTTGTCAAAAGAGGATAACACAGAACACTTGCTGCCCAGTGCCTATCAAAAATCATTTGAGAGAAATCGTATTTATGGAAGGTTGCCTGAAGGACATACATTCCCTTTTAGATTCTCTACATTTTATTTTTGGATTGAGTCAAACCATTTGTGAGTAACATACGTAAGCCCCATAGCCATGTTACCTCAAAATAATAGTTACTTGTGGCCATGTGTCTAGCACTGAGATAGGTACTTTTATACATGAGCGAAAAATCTTTAAAATGCGCATGCAAGTTAGGGGTTAATGTCTCTTTTTTACCAGATCAGGAAACACTCCCAGCGCCATCAAATTGCTCACTGAAGGCCACCCAGCAAGCAAATGGCATTTTACATAATTCAAACTAAAGTCTGTCTGGCTCTAAATTTTGTGTCCTGTGTACAGAGCTAGCGTTGCTTTTACCGAGCAGAGTCTTGGTGTGGCAGCAGCAGCCTCTATTGAGGGAAATCAGAAAGGAAGATTTCTACGAAACACAGCATCTATCAAATCTTGGAGATTGCGTCCACATGCTACAGTATCAATGTATGGAGGCTCTTCAGTAAGAGTCCTCCAGGTCAGTACTGGAAATAGTTGGGCTTATGCTGAGCCAATGATGGGCATACTATTCAGAGGCCTGTGAATCATGTCAGTGATAGGGGTTCCCTCGTTTACTTGCTGGGAAGCCCAGATCCCCAGATTTTACCTTCTTGTTTCTAGTAGGTGAGCTGTGCATTTATGGGCAGATTTTACCACTACATTAGCTCATCTGTCCTCTGACTCCAAATACTACCTCTGATTCTTTTACTTATGTAGCTTTTTTTCTCCCAATACTGGGGATCAAACCCAGAGACTTACACATGCTATACAAGCACTTTACTACTGAGCTATACTCCCAGCCTTTTATTACTTTTATTTTGAGACAAAGTTTCTCTAAGTTTCCCAGGCTGACCTTCAACCTGTGAACAGATGTGTTCTCCCACCACTGGCTTTGATTCCTTAACTTGAGATCCTGCACGTATCTTATAATCCATTTATACTCTCTGCAAATATTTTTCAATGCAACTAAAACCTAAATAAGAAGCCTACACTCATTAAGCACTTAATGTGATTGAGGAACTGTGCCTAGTGACACTCTATTTTCTTTTATAGTTTTTATTGATTATAGTAACTGTGAACTAGGTTTCATTAGCCTGTATTATAGATAAATGAAGTGAGGTTCAGAGAGGTTAAATAAAACGCCCAAGGTCGCACAGTGGAGCTAGTTTTCTGAATGACTCCAGGGTCTGGCTTCTTAACTACTATGAATGTGTCTTTGCAGCTTCGTATCAGGATCAGTTAATGGTAAGAGACAGGCATGATAGGATGGGAATAAAATGAGATATGGGGAAAAAGGGGGAAAAAAGAAAGGGAAGTGACATCCTAAAGGGAAGAAAGGGAGGAAGCAAACAGAATCAGAGGAAAGTTAGGTGTAGGAACGGTACAGAGAAAAGGAGGAGCATGAGCTGTGTGCACAGCTCTGCCTCAAAGGTGGACCACTGTCTGAACTCTCTCGAATGACTCTGTTTCCCCTTGAAGTTTCAGCTCTCAGTATCATCAATGCCCAACTGCCAGCTCTTTCCTTTACACTTCTGGATCCTTTTGCACCTGGGAAATGGGCCTCTCTCGAACAGCATCCACCACGCTTCCTTGATGTCCAGAAAACTGCCCAGCATTTCTTTCATTACAAATAAATCAGTTGTTCTCCATTCAAGTAAACAGAAGATACAGACAAACACAACCCAAAACAAACTTCTTTGTTTTCCTGATATCAGACCAAGAAAATCTGACCTCAGTGTCTTTCCAGCAGTGGGGACAGAAAAGGTTAATGTGAAAAATTCACGTTTGAATAGTACAGCTATGTACGTGGGCATCCGTACATCAGATCAGAATAAGTTAACTTCTCCCTCTCTTTCTCTCTCTCTCTCTCTCTCTCTCTCTCTCTCTCTCTCTCTCTTTGGTGGTACTGAGCTTCCTGGAAGCCCTTCTACCTCTGGGCTATACTCCCAGACTTATTTTATTTTTTGGAAACAGGGTCTCCTAAGCCAGTGCGGCTGGCTTTGAACCTGCGTGATCCTCCTGTCTCTGCCTCCCAAGCACTGGGATTTCGAGCATGTGCCGCCACACCCGGCTAATTTAATTTTTTTTTAAATAAAGGTTTAGTGATTGACATATTTAAGTACAAGCATGGGAAAGGGGGAGGGGGAGGGAATGGGGCAGGAATTGGGTAAGGGCTAATTGGGTGATGTGTTCTTGTATGTCTCTACCATCTTTTATCCCATCAAGATGTATGACTACAATGCACCAATAAAAATTTTTTAAAAATAAAGGTTTATTTTCCCATGTATTTTTAAGAGATCTGTTGTAAAGTAAGGGGTAATATGGATTTTTAAAGTCACATTGGAACAACTGAGTGGTCATATTAATTTATTAGATGGAAATATTAATATTAATTTACTAGATGAAAATATCTTTAAGATTTAATAGCTATCATACAAATAATTTTAGAGAGAATTGTGCTATGTAATTGCTTATTTCTATATGCCCTGTTTGAATTCAACATTCCAAATAAAAGAATTTTTAAAAATCTAGTGATTTTACTAAATTGGTTGCTTATGAGAACACACACACACACACACACACACACACACACACACACACACACACACACTTTGGGGTAAATACTCCATGTTTCCATTTGGAGGCGCCATTTTATAGTCCCACTTGGCTTCTCTCCTTGGTCATGTCTCCTCTCCAGTAAGAGATTTCCAAATGCAGACAGGTGAGTCATTTCTTAAACTTCACTGACTCCTCTGAAACCAAGAGGAACTAAAGGATGGCGAAGGAAGCGCTGGGTTTAATTTAGATTCAGCCCCATTCCCACTACTCAGGAACAGGCACTCTGGGTAAACCATATCTCAGCAATCATGGAAGATTGTTTTGAAGGTAATGGATGTGAACATGCTTTATAAGTGGTCAAACATTAACAAATTAAAGATAATTAGATCCAGATCCAGGCCTAGATCTACATATAAATAAAAAGCTTTGGATTTTCATTCTGCTGCTACCCATTAACTAACATTTATTGAGTGCTGTTAGATTATCAGAACACATGGCGCCTTAGCCTTCTCCTTTAAAGTGTCAGCTTCTCAAGTGTTGGGTCAAAGCAAGAGCTCAACACGAATAGTAGTTAATCAGCCACCATTGCTAGTGGATAGCAGACTGAAAGCCAGTAAAAATTTCAGATGCTAAAACCACCAGGTGATGATAGGCCATAGGGTTTAGGATTGATGACATCAAGTCAGGGGTATTCCTGAACAGGGTGGAATGGACCTTCTGTTGTGTCTAGATTTCCATTCCTAGGTGTCCAATAGAAACCTCCAAACCACTGCTATAGGTTTCCAACTTGCAACAAACTATAAAACAATTATTTTGCCTTTTGTAACCATACACAAATAAAAATATGTTGACAAATAATTTTTATAAAATCTGTTGAAGTTTTTAGACTCTTGAATGTAAATGTCAGTGATAATCTTTGAAATTTCTTTAAGAACACACTGAAAATTTTCTTCTCCTAGCTGACAGACACCTGACATTTTAGCCATTGAGCATGATGCATGGTTTCTGTCCTGTCTACGGAACCTATTTTGGGGAGTCAACCATGCTTAAATAAGAACACTCTGTATAATGAAATGCATTGCGTGTTGGCAAATTTTATTTCAACTGCTCTTTACAAATTGAAGCCAAGTGAAGATGTTGAAGAGTACAAATGACCATGATGGCTGGATGTGGTGATACATACGTAATCCCAGTACTTGGGAGGCTGTTTCAGGGGGATAGCAGGTTCGAGGACATCCTCAGCAACTTAGACAGACCTTGTTTCACAACAAAAAATAAAATAGGGGTGTATCTCAGAGGTAGAAGCCCCTGGGTTTAATATTCCCAATACCAAATACCCAATACTAAATATCCCCAATATCAAGAAAAGAAAATGTTCATAATAATTTCATGGGAACACAATTTGTGTGTGTGTGTGTGTGTGTGTGTGTTTGTGTGTGTGTGTGTGTGTGTGTGTGTGTGTGTGTGTAGATAGTGGGGATTGAGCCTAGGGGTGCTCTATCACCGAGCTGCATCCTCAGCTCTCTTTATTTTTTATTTTAAAATGGGTCTTGCTGAGTTTCCAAAGCTTGTCTTCTGGAACCTGCGATCCTCCTGCCTCAGCCTCTGGAATACTGGGATTACAGGCGTGTGCCACAGCACCTAGCTTCATGGGAACACAATACTTACCTATTTCTGAGGCAAATCTGCTATTTTAGCCTCAAGTTTTTAAAAGTCTTTGAGTCTGTCTGAATATATGCATTTCTGGGTGGCAAATATTTTGGTATTTAATTCTCTCAAAGAACAGCAAAAGGTGAGAAGAAATGTGTTCTTACCAGTCATATTCAAATTGGACAGAAAGGCAAAAGATAAACTCTGAAGAAACACTTGTACGGCATACCTGACTGATCAGGTAGCATTCTAGGACGGGCTTCTTTAATGAACCTGCTGATGCTTGATTAGAGTGTTAAAAGATTCCTGGAAAAACGGGGCAGTCCCAGGGGTTCCACAGTTTCTGTGGTATCCTTAATTAATTCCACTCTGAGTTCATTATTCAACAGCTGCTTTCGGAAAACAAAAGGCCTGCATCTCTCTACACAAACGTTTGAGTTAGTTTATAATGTGGCTCCTCCTTGCAGAAGTTCTTAAGTAGATGGAGAGAAGATACCACGAGAAGCTATTGTCATTGCCAAGGGAATTGGGAAAATTACCCAGTTTTACCTACACTTTTCTCAGTGTAAGACAAGGGAAGTTTGCAAAGAGTCAGCGCACTCCTCCCATGAAGACTGACCTATTCTTGCCTTTCAAAGCTGCATTTCTATAAGGTTATTTTTGCTGAGGAAATATGTCTGTGATTCCTTTGATCGACAACTTAAACATTTAAATCTCCCTCTGCAAATTGCTTTGAAAGGTGCATTTGGCTTCTTTGACTCATAGTCCACAATTTATCCTTTGATTTCTTCTCTCACTCATTTTGACACAGGTTCTTTTCTCTTGCTTTGGGCTATCTGCACATACACACACACACACACACACACACACACACACACACACACACTCCTTCTCTCCTTCAGAATGACTTCATGACAAGTGGTCTGGTTCTGAACACCACCTTATATTTCAGCTGCCCTGTTGGCTCCTGTACTTACAAAGTCTGAATTTATTGTGGGCCCTTGTAGTGCAATTTTTGACACATCATTAAGCGCCCTTTTCATTGGGAGCCTAAGGGCATATTCAGGCTCACTGCGAAGAGTGCGCCTAAATAACGGTTAAAACACGTGTCATGAGCTGCAAGGGGCTTGTTTGCCAGCAGGGCGAACAGTGCTCTGGAGCAGAAGCAATACCCCACAACAGGGTGGGTAGAAATAATGAGATAACCACACACCACCAGTAAGTTGTTCATCTTTGTCTTCCAACATCTAAGAACACAATTATCTCAGTAGGATGCTGCACCCCAGAGAGTCCTAAATATCTCTCAGAAAGGTAAAGGAAAACAGTCAGAGAAACAAACTCCAAAAATGTAAGCAAAAGAAGAGCCGTGAACATTTTTCTAAAATCAAAATTTAAACTATACCAGAATTTATCAAATCAGGCCAATAGTTCTGTGTGAAGGTTTTTTTTTGCAATATGTTTTACTTTAATTGTATGCAGATTTATTCTAATGTTATAATGCTAATCAACCTGTGTAGCTATAATAAAATAAAGGCAATGTCAACACCTCATCAACTAGTCACACTGCTTCTTTCATCAGAGACACTATACCCACCCCACACAACACCGAAGTGCCATAAAATTTATTTATACAAACAACTATTATCTAAAGACTGAAAAGGTGTAATAAATTAGGTGTAATATGGCCCAATTATGTGATAATTTCTTTGTTTTAATTATTTGGATAGTTTTAATGAAGGGGTTGCGAGAAGGTGGAACCATTTTTATTTTTAATGGAAGAAACAAATTTGTTTTTAAGAATGAAAACAAAGATAATTAAGTATTAAATTAGAGGCTGATTAATATATGCATGCGCCTAAATTATTACCAGTATGATGACTTTGTTTGTGCTATCAAAACTTTTCTCTCTGAAGCGCTCATGTTGGCTATTCAAGATATTTTCCCCACTTCTGTTAAATGTATTAATATCTTGCTGTTCATCAAGTGCCAAAATAAAGGTTAAAAAAGTTCCCCAGATTATCTACAGAAGAAAAATTGGGGTGGGTGATGACAACTCTGATCTTTCAAGATGCAGTTTACGAATGCATAATAACTTAAGAAAGTGAGAAAAAAAATAGATTTATCAAGAGAAGAGAGAACTATCCTAAATTCAACACAGCAAATCAGCAAATTTCTTCAGGGAAAGACATCAAATTTGAAAGGCATCAATACTTTTCTGCTGTCACCAAACTGTTATTTATGCTCATGTACCAGCTGGATTTGTGTATGTGCGTGCATAATCTTTTTCTCACCACTGATGTCATCATTAAAGCTGTGCAAGAATTTTGATTTTCGCTTTGCACAATCTTCAGGGGAGACTTGGACATTCTGGTGAAAGTTTGTGACAAGTTTGTAAAAGTAAGAAATGCAGGCTGAAGGCAGTGCAATTTCACCACTGCAAAATGGAGTAAGCTTTCCTAGCCTGTATTATTTTGCCTGAGAGGTTCACATTGAAGAGATGACACAGGGCAATTGCAGGGAATTAGTTGTTAATCCTTTTTCTCGAGGGATAGAAAGACATTTAGAATTACCCACAAAAGACTCCTCATAACTACATATCCTTTTTGAATATTCAAGTATATTCTAGAGTTTCAGGACATATGCAGTGAATATATATATATATATATATATATATATATATATATATATGTTCGGTTTTAAGCCATGTTCAAAAAGATTCTGCCATTGGGCACTGGCTTCTCAAGGCAGAAACTCAAACTGTTTGGTATTCCTGTAAACAAAGGCTTCAAGATACTAGGGCTTTAAGGAGTTTTTGCATATGGAACCTCAAAACTGCTGTGGATTAATGTTTAGACGAGGAGGCAATAGCCAGGAGCCACAAGCCGTCCTGGACCTTCATGAGGAAGATGCCTCATGGAAATCCAGAAGCAGCTGATTCCAGAGAGGGTGGTGTCAGGATGGACAGGTGGAGATAATGGAGGTGGGACCTGACATGACTCTGCCATAGACCTTTCTCTTACATTTTCTTACTTTATTCTCTGAAAATCCTGCAAGGTAGAGGTGAATTTCCCCATACTGCAAAAAAAAAAAAAAAAAAAAAAAAAGGCAACTGAAGGCCAAGGTTAGATGGTTTGTGCAAGATGATAAATATAACAGAAAGGAGAGAGTCCCAGTGGTGTGGATGTGATCTGGCTCCATCCTACTAGCAAGCGACTGGGGACAGTGTGCAGGTGACTTAACATCTCTGGGCCTTGATGTCTTCATCTATAGGGCTGTCCTTTGCCAAGAGCAGAGAAGTTATGCCTAGAAACTCCCTGGGTGCTAATCCAGAATACATGCTCACTAAACAGGTTGCTTCTGCCAGGGCTGCGATCTCCAGGACTTTCCCAGCCACGTCACGGTGGCCTTTCTCAGTAGTAATTTATACCAGGCCAGTCTTCCTTCAGAGAAGTTACCTTAACACAGATCTTTAAACTGAATAACAGAAAGAGGTGACTGGAAGAACAAGCCCACCCGGAGGCCTGCGCCGTGTCACTGAGAGGTGCCAAAGGTATACAAATTGCTAACCTGTCCTCAAGTGTTTGCTATCCAGTTCAGGAGAGAAAACACACACACACACACACACACACACACACACACAGGACCGATTTAGCACATAAAGCATGACACCATGTTGTTAGAGCAGCAGAGTAAATGGTGAAGACGGAGAGCACTTTAGGAGTTGAGGGGTTTTCATTACTATATTTCTTCACGTTCTCCCCTCTCCTTTGCTGGTTACCATGGAGGCCAAAATCAACTCGGTTCTTTATGAAGACGCTCAGGGTTGAGATTTAATGCTGGAAGTTTTATACTATGAAATTCCCATTCCCTGGTGATTTTATGATTTCACAGTCTAAGCCTTTGTCTTTGGAATAGATTTCAAAGACCTGCCTGATTGCTCACGGTTTTGTCCTAAGTGGCAACCTTTGTTTCTTAGAAAAACTGGGAGCTGATAAAATTTGTGGTTCCCTATTTATAACATCTTTGCTTTTCTTAGACAAAGGGGGCAGGATAAGGAAAGTAATTATTGGATCCTATGCTGCAGTTGAAGAATCATATACTTAAAAATTATGAGGCCATCTTGAGTCCCAGGAAACAGAGAGGTTTGGATTGAGAATATTTTCTACGGTACCTAGGATCATTAGTCATACCAGTCTTAGAGTCCTTCTTTTCTCTGAAATCAAATTTTGTTGAAAATCTGATTGAGGATCGCTTTACAGGAAGATTCAATGGGTTTGCAAAAGAAAAAATGAGTCTCTTACCCCGGGCTGGGGGAAAAAAGGTAGGACAGTACAGTGGTTAAGGACAGAGGAGGAGCTGATCTACCACTTGGGAGTTATGGGTCCCTGGGCAAGTTGCTTGGCTTCTCTGTGCCTTGGTTTCTCCATATGAGAAGATAATAACCACCATTTAAATTGTTATGAGGGCTAAATAATTATTCCTTATAAAGTCTATAGAAAAAAATTCTGGCACAAAAGTAAGAATTGTTTAAATGTAGATTTAAAGAGTCAAAAGAGTTGTGCTTCCTTGTACACTTCTGAAATTAAGTTTTCTTTGAGCATGTCCTTCGTCAGAGGGATGAGAAAGTAAATACCCGGAATCTAAAGTGCTTGAATTTGAGGGTGGAGATGAAACACCGGTGCACTTGTTCATTGGTCAGCTAACCTCGTAGAGCAGAATGAGCCTTGATGAGGGCTCCCAAATCAGATTACTCTTTGCTTATGGAAGGGTAAAGTATTCACACACACACACACACACACACACACACACACACACACACACTGTGCTTGCAAGAAGTCAGCAAGGCAGGCATCCCAAGGCACGGCTCTTGGACAGGGCTTCTGGCAAGGGTATTTAAACATTCCTTCACACACCACTACTTGATGTAAGGCAGTGATATGTTAACTGGGTCATCTGTAACACATATCCCTTCCTTTTTTTGGAAATACACCTGTTTCTGGGATTTGATTTGGCTCCTAATTCAAACAGACCTCCAAGTGCTCTGAAACAAAATCAACCTAAAATTATACACTTATCTAGAGTTACACTTGGGCCATATGGTTTAAGTTGTCCAAATGTCACAGAAGCAACAGCAGCAGCCATCATCATGCTTTACACTTACCCAGCATCTCTCCTGCCAGAATATTATGTAAGTCATAAAAGTTTCATTAAGGCAGAGGTGTTAACCTTAATTCCAAAAGGGCAGTCACTTAACTGCTGTGCTTCGGCTCAGCTCCGTTTCAGAGCGAAGTGCTGTATAAGGGTTTCTCGAAGTCCCTGACAGTCTCGCAGTGGTGTTCTTATAACTGACAATGTCTAAACTGAGAACTCCTGTGAGGTTAAAGACAGCTGAGGCACACGCAAGACCAACACTCGGCTCTGCTCCGAGAACACTCTCCATTACTAGACTCACTGCACTCCGGTCTGAGGACAATGGCTGGGATGTCATTTCTAGAAACCCCCGCAACACCCACTGGTAAGTGAGGACGTTTCTGTGCATTGCCTTGATTCGTTACACATCTGAACCTGGGTCTCTATTAAATCACCACACCGGTTTCTTAGCATCTAGCACCATGCCAGATACAAGGGAGGTTCTATTTTATTATTATTTTTTTTATTACCGAGCATTGAACTCAGAGGTGTTCTGTCTCTGAGCTACACCCTTAGCCCTTTTTATTTTTTAATTTTTGAAACAAGGTGCCACTAAGTTATCATACACTGGCCTCAAACTTGCAATCTTCCTGTCTCAGCCTATCAGGTCCTGAGATTACAGACACGTACCCCTGTACCAAGCTACAAGGGAGGTTCTCAATAAATAAATGCCAAGAGGAAAATGTATGTATTAAACACATGACTGTCCTGTTGCGAGTGTACAATCAGAAAGTCTTACAGTATGTATTTGGAGTCAAAGTGATGGGTTTAGGCAAAGACACGGCAGTAGGATGATGCTGGGCAGGAAAGATGATCATGGTTTGCCAGGGTCTGACATGACAGGATCCTGAGAGGTGTTGCTGCTAAAGTTCTCTAAGTAGGCAGTGTGATTAAAGACAAAACTTCATCATAATTTTTCCCAGTATTATTCTTTTTTTTTGTGTGTGTGTGGGGGGGGTCTGGGGATGGAACCCAGGGGAATTTGACCTCCAAGCTACATCCCCGGCCCTATTTTTTTATTCTTTATTTTGAAACAGGGTCTCCTAAGTTGCGGAGGGCCTCACTAAGTAGCTGAGGCTGTCCGCGAACCGCAATCCTCTGGTTTCAGCCTCCTGAATGCTGGGATTACAAGCGTGCGCCACCATCCCTGGCTCCCAGTATTATTCTTATGGCATTTAGTGTCCCTGAAATTATCTAGGCTAGAACATAGTGAAGATCTGTGCTTTCTTGCTCCCTAGCCAAATAACCAATGACTACACTGATCGACCAAGACTGGGTTAGGTGCTAGGACATGGAGACAAATATTCCCTTCAAATGTTATCCCTCCAGTCAGTGAGCTCGTGGTGAAAAGCAGAAGCACAATATTTGACCTTATAAAACAAGTCCCAACTTTTGCCCAGTACTGATCCTTGGTGCCATCCTCCAGTGGGAGCCATTCCAGCTGAATATCTAAACAAAAAAAATAAAGTTTTTTTTTTTGTGGTACTGGGGGTGAAACCCAGGGGCTTTCTACCTCTGGGCTATACTCCCAGACTTATTTTTGTTTTAATTGGAAACAGGGTCTCACTAAGTTGCTGAGATCCTCACTAAGTAGCTAAGGCTGGCTTCAAACCTGCACAACCCTCCTGTCTCAGCCTCCCAAATGCTGGGATTACAGGTGTGCGCCACCACACCAGGTTATCTTGAAAAATTTTAAATCAATGCTAACCAAGTCCTTAGGTAAATACCATATTATGTCCAGAGTCTGTTTTACCAGCTAACCCAGAACAGGAGGACATTAAGCCAATACATAGTATTTTCCAGGAGTTGTATTTTCATACTGGAATATTAAAAATCTCTAAGATTTCTACAATAGCTTCCTGAGGGTATGTAGAGATAAGGCTAAGAAACATAGGAAACATTTTATTTTGTCTTGGTAATAATTTATTTATTTACTTATTTTTGGTGGTACTGGGGTTCCTGGAAGCCCTTATACCTCCGGGCTACACTCCCAGACCTATTTTTTATACTTTTTTAAAAAATTTGGAAACAGGGTCTCTTAAACCAGTGCAGCTGGCTCTGAACCTGCGCGATCCTCCTGTCTTGGCCTCCCAAGCGCGGGGATTACAAGCGTGCGCCACCATGCCCGGCTGTCTTGGTAATAATTTAAAAGACTAAAATAAGCACAAAATTTTAAGAATAGAATGGTGAAGTGACATATATATTAAAAATAATATGAGAGACTTAAAAATAAGTTTCCTGTCTACCATAGTTCCTTTCAGGCTGGGCTCCCCCCAGGCCTCCCTGGGATGGGCATTTGTTCTCATGACAGGAATCTGGCAATCACTGAGAAGCAATCCCAACAATAGTTTTGCAGCCTGACTCTGGCATTTCTTCACTATGATCTCAAGTATATTTCTCTTCCATAGCTTTGATTCTCTTTTCTAAGAAATGGTAAAGTAACAGCACCTTCTTTATAAAATGATTATTAAGATCACATGATGACATCCACATACTGCCTGGCATATAATATACACAATAAATATTCATTCTCCTTAATTGAAAGAAACTAACTCAGGAATCAAATTCTAGGATTTCTATCCCCTTGATTCAGTATTTAATGATGTCCTCTGGTGATAATTAGGGCTCTAGAGCAATGACCCCAGGCGAGCACAGTGACTCTGGCTGCATGTGACACCACAGGGCATGCTTAGAGCTCCCAGTCAGCCTGGAATTGCCGTGAATGAATCCCACAGGCTAGACCCAGGTTGCATTCAAAGTGACACCCACCCTGGAAACTCAGCTAATGTAGCCAGGAAAAACTGGCCTTTCCCCAACTCGCAGAGAGATTACTGGAGCCCCCTACGGAAGGCTGACATTGGAGAAAATGAAGAGACAACTCCTTTCTGAATACAAAACTGCATTCATAGAAACTGAACTCAACTGAGAAGCCTGGAATACGAAGAGAAGAACAGAGATGCCAAATAGCCTCTCATCCTCCTCTTCCTCCTCCTCCTCCTCCTCTTCTTCTTCCTCCTCTTCCTCTTCCTTCTCCTCCTCTTCTTCCTCCTTTTCCTCCTTCTCCTCTTTCTTCTCCTCCTCCTCCTCTTCCTCCTTCTCCTCCTCCTTCTCTTCTCTTCCTCTTCCTCCTCCTCTTCCTCCTCTTTCTCCTCCTCCTCCTCTTCCTCCTCGTCCTCTTCTCCTCCTCTTCCTCCTCCTCCTTCTCCTCCTCTTCCTCCTCCTCCTCTTCCTCTTCCTTCTCCTCCTCCTCCTCTTCCTCCTCCTTCTCCTCCTCTTCTCCTCCTCTTCCTCCTCCTTCTCCTCCTCTTCCTCCTCCTTCTCCTCCTCTTCCTCCTCCTTCTCCTCCTCTTCCTCCTCCTCCTCTTCCTCTTCCTTTTCCTCCTTCTCCTCTTCCTCTTCCTTCTCCTCCTCTTCCTCCTCCTCTTCCTCCTCTCCTCTTCCTCCTCCTCTTCCTCCTCCTCCTCCTCCTCCTCCTCCTCCTCCTTTTCTTTTTCTCTTTCTTGGGAAGCTGAGTATGAGAAAGGTTTTGTTAGGCCGTCCAAGAGAACAGCTCATGACGTGAGATGAGATTTCAGCCCCATAGGGATCCCTTGGTTGAAAATTTTAGTGCTTCAATTGCTCTAAATGTCTTAAGGTTCTCGTCTTTTCCATGTAGCACCTTTTCTTTCTCTTTATTTCTGAATTTGGGTTGGGAGAGCCTCACAATTAGTACGTAAATACCTGGATCAATCAGAGATTACTAGCTACGTGTTACAGCACAAATGATTTCAATTCATTGGATTTAGTTTCCACTCCTGAAAAAGTATTCTACCACAGACTCTGGTACTCTTTTTTTTTTTTTTTTTTGGTGATACTGTGGATGGAACCCTTCTACCTCCGGGCTACACTCCCAGACCTGCTTTTTCATATTTTATTTGAAAACAGGGCCTCTTAAGCCAGCGCGGCTGGCTTCGAACCTGCGCGATCCTCCTGTCTCCGCCTCCCAAGCACGGGGATTACAAGCGTGCGACACCACACCCGGCATGACTCTGGTACTCTTGAAAGAACAAAATAGTCTAATATTTAAAATATAGTAGTCTAAGTAATCATATGTCCTAATACCTTTAAGAATGGTATTGCTATCTTGAAGGTAACAGTTCAAGGGACTTTTTTTGTTTGCTTTTTGTTCTACTCAAGATGGAACCCAGGGGCATTCTTCCACCAGGCTGCAGTCCCAGCCCTATTTTTTTTTTTTTTGTGGGTCTGGGGATGGAACACAGGGGTATTCAGCCTCCAAGCTACACCCCCTGCCCTGTTTTTTATTCTTGTATTTTAAAACAGGGTCTAAGTTGTGGAGGGCCTCACTAAGTAGCTGAGGCTGGCCTTGAACCGCGATTGTCCCGTATCAGCCTCCAAATGCTGGGATTACAAGCATCCACCACCGCGCCTGGCTCTTATTTTTTATATTTTATTTGGAAACAGTGTCTCACTAAGTTATTGAGAGCCTCATTATGTAGCTGAGGCCGGCTTTGAACCTGCAATCCTCCTGTCTCTGCCTCCCAAGTACTGGGATTACAAGTGTACACCACCATGCCTGGCTTGAAGTTGCATTGAATATTAATCAAGATTTTTTTTTTCCACTCAGCATTTATGTTTATTTCAGATGTTTTTTCTTGGGAGGGGAATGGATAGGGAAGAATAGTTGATATGGAGTAACACCCTTAGCTTGTGCCATTTCAGATAAAACAGCTAAATACTGGACATAGAGTAGTTGATCACTATGGGAAGTACCTTTGACACTGGAGTGCTATAGAAGGCAGAAAAGTCTAGAGCCAGCTGCTTGGCATGCACATTGGCTTAATGGTGAGAAGTGAATGGGCCTTTCCTGTATCCTTCAGAATTTGCCAGCACAGCTCTCCAGAAAATAGAAACAAAGACTCAAAGACATGTCCCCAGCATGGAAAGGTGCCCCCGAAAATAAAATAATGGCATTAAAAAGAAAGTACCTAAAATGTTGGCAGCTTCACACACGATACTGGTAAATGGAAACTTCAATTGTAAATCTGTGGTCAATCACAAAGATTGGCGCTTAGAAAAAGCTCTAAGGATATAATTTTCACCCCATTAAAAATAGCTGAAAAACAATGCTGATTTTCTATGCTGTTGATGTTACCATCTCATAGTGGTACAACTCCCACCCCAAATGTTGTAGAATTATATTCAGTATGGATTTATCAGTTCTTCTACCCTATCCATTTTTCAGCAGCTGATTAGTCTCCCTGGGATGTAGACACATCTCTGATCAAGAGCTGCTTGACTCTTTCCTATCTTCACACCTGCATCCCAGTATCCACATTACCTATAATAAACGTGCTTATATGTACATACATAAACACATTTTTATGCATATATGTTCCCTGTATTGCATTCAAAAATGCATTCCAAGTAGATGTATATATGCACTCACGTTCATATAGGAATCCAACTGGATTCCCAGAGGGAAATGTGGAACACATTGTTAAAATGTCTGTCATCCATGTAAGAGAAACAGAAATGAGCTGGGCATTAAATTTGCATACAGCCCCGAGCACAGAGGTTCCTATATGTGCACCGTTCTACTGTTCTTGATGATGGGCATATCTGACAGGAAGATTCTGTCAGGATTAGCTCAGGAAAAACACCCCCAAGGAGATAATTTGAAGACATACTGAGAATTTGCCTCAATACATGAAAATAAACATGAAATCTTCAGCACTCTCTGCAGTGAAAAGTTCCCACCAACACCTCACCACACACCGGGGGATAATCTACTGGAGCTAATTAACACACAGTCATACGCAAGGCTGTTAGAAGTGGTTGCCACTTAGGATTGATTTAGATGCTGCGGTGCTTAAAAGAGACTTGAGAAGGTTTTTGTGTAAATGTGAGAGGAAAGAAGAGGAAATAAAAGTGTAAAAACAGCTGCAAAATTAAAAGGTGCTAAGGTCTTTTTTTCCCACCCCTGAAGACATTAGGGAAACTTATTGAGAAACTATTAATATTCCGGTAAAGAAAGCATCTTGATTTTATGTTTTCTTTCACATCAAAATTACACACACGCTCTTGCAGGGTCTATAGATTGTGACTACAAAAAAGGGCATGTTTTCTTCATAAGCAAAAAGCTCTTCATTAAATGCTAACATATGGATTACATCAGCTAAACAACATCAATCTTTTCATGCCTACTTCTCACTTTATTTCATCTTTTCAAGTCATTTAGATTTTTGGCAAAGTTATTAACTAATAATATATTTTGGTGAAAAAGTCATCAAGGAATAAGGAGGCATAAATAAGTTTCTTCTTATTAACCTATCTTTGCAAATGATATGGATAGAACAAATCTACCTTAGTGTGTTCTTTCTTAAGATAAATGCTATAGATGCTTTCTTATGGAATAATAGTATATTAAGTAATCATGATAGAATATTGCAACTGAGAAAACTGTGATTTTAGTAACTTGTTTTTTAATTACTGAAACACAATGGAAACAATATAGGAAAGATCATTAGTGAATATTCCATTTTGTCAGACAGAAAATCTTGAGTCACAATTGATTTTTTTTGCTTTGATAAAAGGGCTCACTAAAGAAAATTATAATGACATAGAGAGGGTTTCAGGGACAGAGTATTTACTTTGGACTTAAGAATTCACCTTGTGTGCATGTTTGGTACTAAGGATTGAACCCAGGGATGCTTTACCACTGAACTACATTCCCAGCTCCTTGTATTTTTTTATTTTTAATTTATTTGCAGCTGAAGCTGATCTCAAACTTAGGATGATTCTCAGTCTCTCATCTAGCTGGAATTATAGAGAAATTGCTTTTTATTTTAACTGTGCTTTTTATTTTAACTTTTACTTTATATCCAAATAGTAACTCAGGGAAACCCTACTTGGCTATGTTTTTTTTTTCTTCCATTAGTCGAGATACCTTTTTTTTTTTTTAAGAATAATAAAACATACATGTAAAATACTCTATAATTTTATAAGTTTACACTAGCCTCCAACTTAAAATGTAACCAGAATGCATCAATGTTGAGTATCTGCTATGTACAAAGCCCTCTGCTACATTATGAGTAGAATTAACAAAGCAACCTGTTCTGCATCCTTTTAAAACTCAAATTTAGAAGGGAAGAGAGAGACATTCGCAAAGAATGAAGGAATGACAAAGAGATTCATCTTGAGAATTAATTCTAAACAATTCGTAATGATTTCTCAGAGTGGAGTTTTTTTTTTTTTTGAGGACTGGGATATGTGTATAAGCACATGTGCTGTGATCAATTTATAACGTCTGCCATGAGAAAGGGTGTCAGAGGGCGTGGGATGTTGGCTTTTATCTGCCAACTGGCTTAGAAGATGGACTGTGGGTGGGATGGGAGGACTATATGTGAGAAATAAGGTGAGGTTGATAGGCTGGGTTAGATAATGGCTTTGGCCTTTCCCCCAAGGTTTGTTCTAATTAGAGAGGTTTTATCTTAATATCTTTCAAAAAGTAGTGAATTGCTAACAAGATGTGTGGGCCATCAATTGGTACCTCTTTATATGGATTTTAGATTGATTTATGTAGAAAATAAGAGAACCAACAAAATATTCTATACTAAAGCTGACTATACAAAAGTTTTGAAGTGCCATGTAAGTGCAAGTATGAGATTGCTTTGAACTGGACACAATAGGAGAGGAGAGTTCATGGGTTCTGGGAATTTACGACGTGAGACCAGTATGTCTGAATGAATGGGAAAAGTAGACTTGATTATGTAGAGGCAAAGGTCATGTTCTTGCAAGAAACAAAGATTTTTTTTTTTTTTGCTATGTTTCTTAATGTTAACCAAGAAAGATTAGCTGGAAGAAGCAGCTGCTCGGTCTATTTTAAATAGATGCTGAGTATCAAAAGGGACTGACAGATCACCTTCCTCCTATATTTTGCTTCATTCTGCATCTTACATGTCCCTTCACTAACACTGCCATCACTGGTGTTGGGAACTGACATGTTTTCTCCATTCTTTAAAAGAAGGTATTGGAGAGATGATTTTTAAAAAATCAACAAAA
Organism: Muscardinus avellanarius; assembly: GCF_963383645.1. Classification (NCBI taxonomy): domain Eukaryota; kingdom Metazoa; phylum Chordata; class Mammalia; order Rodentia; family Gliridae; genus Muscardinus; species Muscardinus avellanarius. Next base: position 80,810,301 of record NC_137786.1, read on the forward strand.
TGTCGAATAAGGACCTTATATTTATATTCATTAATTTACTTCTACAGCGACCCTCATTCTTCTAAGAGTGTTAAATCTAGGGGTGCCACTTTCAGAGCCTGCTTTTCCTTCTGGGTTTCAGGTGGTGGAGAGGCACACGGGAGGCACTGAAAGAAGATGGATTGAAGGGTGTCAGGATGTCAGCCTCGATGAAGTGCTGGCAGCTCCCCAGCTGCCAGCTGCGGGAACACTTCTGAACTGCGTTCCCTCACAGGTTTGACTTCATATTGATGATATGGGGAAAAAAAGTATCATTACCCTTTTCCCCTCCTCCCACACCAATTTCTGGTTTCTGTTTTCCATTTTTTTAAAAAAAAAAACTCTATTTCCCTTTCTTGATTCAGTTCTTCTTTTTCCTACTTATTATATAACCTTTTATGGAAGGAACCAAGTTGAATTTATTAACCTGCTTTCATATTAGAATAAGGATGGGGTGGGGTGGGGTGGATTTTAACTCATCTCCCTATCCAAGATCAATGAAATCAGAATTACTGAATGGCAGAAACTGTGTGTGTGCATGTGTGTGTGTGTGTGTGTGTGTGTGTGTGTGTGCACGCATGCACGTGCATGTGCGTGCATGTGTGTGTGTTCTGAAGCCCTCTTGGTAGATCTAATGAGGATTCGGTAGAACAGATTATAGGAGACCAATGGTTTTTTAAATATATTTTCTGAGGCAGCAGCAGCACCTGTAAACATGGTAGAAAGGGACATCCATAAGCCTCCCTCTCTCCCTGCTGCATTAGAGAACTTGGGAGCAGGGCCCGGATTTTTGTTAAGAGCCTTCCATATGATTCTGAAACACACTAGAATTTGAGAATCTTTAAGAATCTATGAGAATCTATGCACTTAGGCCTTGTTTTTTTGTTCCCTACCAATAGCATCAGCATGCTCTGGAAAGTCTGCCCTTAACCTACCGAATTACAACCCGGCCTTTAACAAGATCCCCAAGCAATGTGTAAGCACATTCAAGGCCAGGAAGAAAAGTTCTAAGAGCCTAAGAGCATATTCAAAGTTACATTCACTTTGCCAACTAGCTGGCCTTTATAATCTTCATAATCAATGCAGTAGTTATTAAAAGTGAAAGGTATTCTTTCAGCCACTCAAAGAAAAACAACAGTGACTTTCCTGTGTGGTTTACATCTTTCTCTATATTTGTGTTTCTGTTCTAAGGGTATTTTCACATCTCCTGAGAAAATAAAGGAACAAAGGGTCAAATTCCTGATGTTTTCCTTAGAGTTGAGGCTATTTCTCTGGAAATGGAATCTCTGAGGTTTGACAGAGAACAAAGATGGATTCTTTTCTCTTTGTTCCTTTCCCGCACACAGGAAGGGATTTCTGGGGTGGGTGGGGGGAGATTCTCCATTGACCACACGTAAGAGGCAGCAGTGTATTTGTATACATAGGTTGGGGTAGAGTAAATTAGAGGAGAAAGAAATATCATCCACAACCAGTCAAGTTCATCACCCCTGAGGGTCACTACTGATGTGAGGATGCTCCAGATGTCTCTGTAACAGAGGGGCCTCTGTTGCTTCTTGCATTTATTCTAAAACTATGAGAGCTAGTGTAATGGCAAAAGATCACAAACCCACCTGCTCAAACACCTGTTCTGGAACTCCTCTATTTTCATCCACAACTTCGGCTTCATTTAATTCAGATAAGGCTGATCCCTTCACCTGTTTGGTACCCTAGCCTAAGCCTTGACTTGGGGGGGGGTGGTGACTGGGTGGAGGGAAAGCTGTCAAGTGATCTGTATTTTTAGTAATAGAAAAACCATTTTCAGGATTGAAAAGAGCATACTAAAAACTAATGAGTTAAAACTGTGCCTGAATCTGATCATAACCAATGTGTATGTCGACTATACTTTAAAAAGGAATATGTCACTGAATCATATAGTCAGAAAGTCTTGGAAAAATAAAGATCTAAAATCAGATGTGTAAAACTAAGAAATGAAGACACCCCATCCCACATCAATATTAGTTTTCTTGACCCAGTTTCTCCAGTCGGTTCAACACTTCTTAGTCGCTCAAGTTTCTTCTTTCAGAGTTTTCCGAGCTCCCCACCCCCAATGGTCCTGGGGTCTACCCTGTGAAATAATGTCTTCTCTAACCACTTAAGATGTGAATATTTGTTGCAAACCAGCTGCAGTTCTAATAATCACTGATGCATGGAATCAAAGCCAACTTCTGACAAACAATAAGCTCTTCTTGTCCCTGAAGCTGCACTCAGTAACCTTCACAGGTAGGAAAAGCAGGCAAGACAGGGCCCAGATACAACCTCAGACATAAGGCTCTTACTATGCCTGGTTCATTTTAAACTTCAGAAAAACAAGAGCTGACATTTTATTAACAAAGGTGGTAACTGATTCCATATAACTTCTAGGACTTTGGAATAATTTCTACAGAACAAGACACACGGTATTTCTCTTACTGGGTAACACCTGAAGCCGAAGATATTCACAGTTTAAAATGTAACACATCCTGATAATCAAAGGTTAGTTCCTCTCCCAGATAAAATGATCTTCCATATTAAAAAAATATAGCCATGCAGAGGTAACTTGTTCAAAAGATTCCTGAAATGAACCAGGCTCCATTCTCTAAAATAAATGGACTTACTGGTCTCAAAGGAATATACACAGGGATAAAGGTTTGTAATACTTTTTTAACTTGATACTAACATCATGGAATTAGACATTCATAGATATGACACATTGCCTAAAACTAAAATATACTTTTACATTTGTGGTACTAAGGATTGAACCATGGGCATTCTACCACTGAGCCCTCTATCTCCCCCAGCCATCTCCCTTTCTTTTTAAATTTTGAAACAGGGTCTCACTAAGTTGCTGAGGCTGGCCTCAAACATGTAACTCACCTATGTCAGACTTCCAAACTGGGATTTCAGGTGTGTGCCATCAGATACCTGGCTGAAATATACTTTCTTGATGAGTATTCGGTATCCTGAAAATCTACTTCCCTCTTTAGCAAGATATTAATAGTAAAATTAAAAATATTCATAGGTCCTTTATATAGTAATAATATAATAAAACAAACAATATTTTATTCTGAGGATGATAATTACCATTTGAGTGCTAATGTTCTAATTCTAAAAATATCACATATTATTTTTAACTGATGAATTAAAAGTACATTTTTATATGTGACACATTCTTTTTTATTTTATTTTTTAATTTTGGGACACATGTTCTATAACTTTGAGTTAATATGCTGATATTCATTATTTTGAAAAACTACTGCAAAGAAGAAAATTATCTTCTTTGCCATTTAAAAATATGTATAAGCAAAAAATAAATGAATAAAAATATATGTAAGAAATGGCACTTTGCAGTATTTGTTTTAAAATAACTAGTTATATACTTAGGAGGCTGGGACAGGAGGATCGCAGGTTTGAGACCCGCCTCAGAAACTTAGCAAGACCCTGTCTCAAAATAAAAAGTAAGTGCTGGGCGTGGTGGCGCATGCTTGTAATCCCAGCACTAGGGAGGCGGAGACCGGAGGATTGCACAGGTTTGAAGCCAGCTACGCTGGCTTGAGAGACCCTGTTTCCAAATAAAAATATTAAAATAAGTCTGGGAGTGTAGCCTGGAGGCAGAAGGGTTTCCAGGAACCCCAGTACCACCAAAAATATAATAATAATAATAATAATAATAATAATAATAATAATAATATAATGTAAAATAATTATTTCATCCCTGGGGTCAATCCCTAGTAGTACATACAGAAAAAGAAAAGAAAAGAAAGGAAGCAAGAAAGAAAAGAAGAGAAAAAAAACCCAGTTATAGTAATAATGTTGGTCTTTTTGACTTTTAACTATTCTTGCTAAAAATAAGAGCGAGTGCCTGACTTCCAGAGCACTCCTTTATAATCTTTGCAATATAGCTACTAAGATGTTATTCTATAATTTAGAAGATTTATGGATTTCTATTTTGTCTGAAGGGCTGTATGTGAAGTTAAAAATTACATTTTAGTCAAGAGGCCTCATGATGTTCCAGATTCCAGGCTGTGTACCTGACCCACCTACACGGGGTCAGGATGCAAAGCAGTCACCTCTGCATAAGTGTGAACTTTAAGGCCAAACAACTGCATACATAATCGGCAGGCCACTGTTTCAAGACCACAGACCATCATCAAAGTCTGGAATTTATGCAAATAACACTGCTTACATTTAACAGATCTGTGATGGTCCAAGCTCTTTCAGCTAAGATAAAAAGGGTGTGTGGAGAGCTTTTGTAGTGCAAGATTGCTACCTACAGGCCAAACTGCAGAAGACATACAAGGAAGACAGCTGGCACGCTGAGGGATAGGAGGAAAATGATTTTATAGAATGGCATGTAAGTTATTTACAGACTGGAGGCAGCCCAGCAACATGTAATGATTTCCTAACACGCATCAAGATATGCATTGACAGTTTTTTTTTTATTAAAAACTATAGTCGAGTTTTAGAGTTTTACCTTATCTCCCCCCTAGTTTTTTTTTCTTTTGAGGTTTCTTTTATGGTGAACGTAAATTGCTTTGTTGATGAGGAAAAAGTTCTAAGTAATATATTATGTTGCTTCCAAATCTATATTTATTCTCTATATCTATTTCTATAGAAGCTCTATCTATCAATCAATACATAAACTAAATTGTTTTTGGTAGGGTGATCAAGCACAAAATTTGGAGTTAGTTTGAATGACAGAAACAAACTTCTTGCGGTGGTAGTGGGAGGGGAGGCGTCAGTTATACTATATATCCCCTGAAGAGCTTTTAAAATTTCTTTGTTCAAAACTATAATTTCAATATTTAGAGTAATTTGGAGGTTAGTTCTAAGCTGTAGTTCTTCTTTAAAATATTAAATAGTTTGGTTATTAGTTCAGATGACAGTCTGTTTTAGAATAAAAAAATTCTGATTTTCACTGGAAAAATAAATCATAAATCAGTATTGAATTCTCAGTAATTTCTGTAACATCTTACACTTCCTAAAATATGGAGAAGGGCTCTAAAAATGCAGATCTCTGAGACAAGTTATTAGAAATACATTTCCCTTCCATTATAAAAAAAATTCCAATTCTAAAGAGAGTGGGTTTCAAACTGAATAATATATTATGGTTAAAACACATCAACAATCTGTCCCTCCATAGGTACAAATAAACATATCACACTATCACTGCACATGCAGTAAAAGAGGCCAATGAAACATCTGAAAAGGTAGAGAAAATTCCTCCTTGTGGTGTTATGGATGCCAGATAGCATTGTCAACATTTTCTAAGATATGCACGGAAGATAATTACCCATCTTTAACTTTTCTATTTGCGTAGTTCAAACATTCTGCTTGCCTATCTGATGAAGCTGTTCCACACATCTTTAATTTAAAACACAATTCAGAGCATATTTATGTTGCATAAAGAAAGAATGCTACTCTTATTCTTTGGTTTTGGTTTTAAAAGATAAAATTTTTAATTACAGCGTATCTTTGAAATACTTAGAAGAAATATTCTTAGACCAAATTCAATTAAAGTGCTCAAATAAAAGTGATTAAAGATACTTGCTAGAAATAAATATGCTGGTTTATTCCGATTTATAGACAACCGTATATTGCTCTGCATTTTTCTCTATTAAGGTAAGGATTTTAAGCAATTAGGTGTTGTAATAAATGTGTGTATTAAAATCTATAACTTTAAAAGTAGAAGTGGTGAAGGTCTTAACCTACAGGGTTTTTTTTAGAGTCTCCTAAAGAGTAAATGTTCCTTATATGGTGTTTAATTGTATATAATCATAATATAATTATGTGATGATGAAATGATCTCAATTTTAAGTAAGTAGATAATCTTTTTATTAGAAATAGTTCTCTATAATTAAATTGCTCAGAAGAAATTTTAATAAAGATTGAGGACAGAACCATATAATTTCTAAAACATATTCAAACAATTTTTCTATGAGATCAATATTTAATTCATCTAAAAATACCTTTCCTCTGATATAGTTCTTAGCAAATTACATTGTTAGTTTTTCAACTGATTTATACTTTGTTCTGTCAGTTTAGTTGTTAATAGAATTAGTGAGAATGTTGAGGAAATGTGAGAAAATTATTAAGAATAAAAGAGTTTTTAATATTGCCCTCTTAGCCAAACTAGATTTAAAGTCCTTATTATTTGTCTGGCTCAAATAAATTCATAAGTGGAGCCTTACTTGTATCATAGAATAATTATAAACCATAATATGTGGTAAGAATTTTCCTATTATATTTTGTAAAACTTCAGTAACAACTATAAACTGAATCATAAAAATTATATTATGGTTGGTGGATATTTCTTCTAAGGCTATCTATCAAAATCAACTGAAATGATTTGTTATTAGAAATACTGTAATATTCTCCTGGTGTCATTGTAAAACTGGTAGCAAGGTAGCCTACTATGTATGTTGTTCTGATATGGAATGTATTCTGGGAAAATTGCTCGCATATGTAACAAAGCTATTTTTCTTAGCTTGCAGAACTCTAATATTTTTTCCTACTTGCATACTTTCATTGTTCCATGTGAAACATGAACATTTCTAAGACTAAGTTCCTATTATCAGTATGAATTTTAGAGCTACCAGGTCTTTTCCTAACAAGGGATGTGTTACTTTTATCTTTGGTCTATTCTCTACAAAACTTATAGGGAGCATACTTTCAGAAAATGCCAGCCAATAAACGACACTAAAATAATTTTCTTTATAAAAGCTCAGTGATCTTTGGCATAGCTCACTATTTTCAAAGCCATAAAAGAACAGATAACAAATATATGACTCACAAATTATCAATTATGAAAAATAATCTGGTTCAGAAAGCTGCACTAATGTAAAAAGATGGATTACTTGTCACAAACCAATAAAGGCTATTGTTTGTGAATCCAATATTTGATTTTATCATTTATGTTGGGCAACTTAAAATGATTTTTAAACCACATTACTTTTTGAAAAAAATATTGTTATAAAGGTGAACATGAGGGTTGCAGGGGAAAGAAACCATATGTAATCTGTCATCCTTGAAACAATTTATATTCGTACATTGAATCCAGCCTACAGATCCAAGCTGCAAAGACTTGGTTGGTAAGGAAAGATGGTACACCCATCTTCTTGTGGAGACCTTTGCTTCTCATGGGTCATTCTGATGGCTGAAAATTTGTAACTATGATTCTTCATTTTGTAAAAAAAGTTTAAGCACTGCATTGCTAAGTGTGGTTTGTTACATTTCTTAAGAGGGTAGCTGCTTTTTCTCACTTTGCATTACACAGAGAAGTGTACCATGAGACTACCAGAAAACCTTAATGACAAATTCTCTTCCCAGTTGCTTCATATTTACTATTTTATAATGAAGGAAGAGGTGCCATTCTCACCAAGAAGGAAAGACCCCCCGTGAGTGACTACAACTAAAAATATCCTACATGGTGTTATCTGAGGGCCACTCCAATTCTCTACCTGCTTTCAGCTACAGCCTTTTATAGCTACTTGTAAATAAAGAATTGGCTAAGAAAGTCAGAAGCATGTGGCTCACAAGGCCAGTGTTAAAATTTGCATACGATTTTTGGGGGTGATCATATTTACACTCCTAGATAACAGATTTGGTCACTAGATTGAAGTGAACACCCTGGAAGTTACAGGGGACCACTCTTAAGTGATGGTATGAGTCACAGGTGAAGTTGAATGAGATAAAACCCAGCAGACACAGGCATAAGATGGCAGGGACCACAATACAGATAGCGAGAGAAGTTATGATAATGCCATGGCCAGAGGAATATCTGCTGGGGAAAGTGAACAATGGTGGGAGAAGGGATAGGTTTAGGGGTAGAAAGGTCATCACACATTCTATAGCTCTTTCAACCTTTGCCTGGTGGCCCTTTGTCATCAAAGTCATCTGTTCCCTTCTTACATAAACACTGTGTAATAAATGGAAAACAAAGGAGTGCTCAAAAGCCTCACCATACACCAAAATGATAAGAAACATTAAGTTTTAAGCCCTGGATCAATCTATCTCAGCTTGTTTGAGGTGGAAGTCAGAAGTGTTGCTGGAGGTGAGGCTCATACATGCTTTTGGATATATTCCTACTTAGACTCAAAAAAGCAGTGAAAATAAAATTGGGAGATGGAATAATTGAGTGATTATAGCAACTGCCAGTTAATGCGGACCTGTTACACCAAGTTTTTAACATCAAATGTGCCAACTAACTAGGTTGGAGCATAGGGCTCAGATGTGTGATTACCTAGTCTGGTTTCATGTCTGCAGTCAACTATAACACTGCAAAACTGGGTGTTTCTATGACAACTACTGAGCTTGTTGACTAAGGAGTGGGTGACCAACTCAAGGGATGAGCTTCTCCAATTAATATGTGATCTGTAGTCCCCATACCATGTGACCTGGAGGCTGGTCAGCTGAAGTATGCCTTCTCTTGTTCCTTCCTCAAACGTTCATTTTTATCTAGCATCGGCAAGGGTCATATTAAATTCTTATGTGAATGCTGTTGGATAGGATTTATTTTTTTATTTTTGGTACCAGGATTGAACCCAGGGGCATTGTACCTTGAAGCTACATCTTCATAACTTTAATTTTTTAAATATTTTTTGCGGTACTGGGGATGGAACCCAGGGGCATTCTACCTCTGAGCTACATGCCCAGCCCTATTTTTTTATTCTTTATTTGGAAACAGGGTCTCACTGAGTTGCAAAGAGCCTCACTAAGTAGCTGAGGCTGTCCACGAACTGTGATCATTCAGTCTCTGCCTCTCAAATGCTGGGATTATAAGCATGTGCCACCACGCCTGGGTTAATTGTTTTTTAAATATTTTGAAACACTGTCTAACTAAGTTGCAGATGGTCTTGCTATGTTGCTAAGGCTACCCTCAAACCTGTGATCCTCCTGTCTCAGTCTTCCAGCATTGGAATTACAGATAGGTGCCATCATGCCCAGCCATCATGCCCAGCTGTATTTAGTTTCTTAATTGAGAAGGGTATATAATGCCATGAATTTTATTTTCTTATAAAAATGAAACAAGTCAACACATACCTGTTAATTATGAGTTTAGGGTTCAATCTCAGAAGGAGTGATCCTAATAATTTGTGTATTTTTTGGATGGGGCCAGCCTCTAAGCCAAAACCTATATAGTAACATTCATGAGAAGGGTATTTCATCACCCATGATTTTAGACCTAAATAAATAAATAAATAAACACCAAGAAACCAACTTTCTTTTCCAGTGTTATTCTAAACTAAAATTCAAAACAGGTGTTTGATGCTACGGCTGTAACCAAAATATTCTGATAAGACTTTCCTCGGAAATATAATGATTACATAGCCCTTGTATAGCCTTAACAAACCCCTATTTTCTTCTTTCTGCCCCATACAATGTGCAGTCTATTTGCACCCATTCAGGACTAAATTACAGATAAAGTTACAGCAAATTTGTTTTCTCAAAAAAGCAGTCAGCCCTAATATCCCTTGAGTAATAAAAGCCTTGTCTTTCATTCAGAACTAGAACTGGCATAATTTTCTCCAAGAAACAAACTCTACTTCCTGCGACAATGGACCTGTTCTTAAAATTCTGAATGGGATACAGCTCAATTTGCAGGTGTTCAGGTATAAAGGTAAAAGGGCATTTGACCCCCCAACTGGCAATTGTTGCTGTGGTAGGTAACTTCAGTCTGCTAGTTATATCATTCTATTAGATAAGCTGCCAGAGTTTTCAGCTCTGAATTACCGAGGTAGGCTCAAGTGAATCAATAATTTATACAGATATATCTCATTCATTCTGATGGTATAAAGATACATACTATCAGCCTGCTGTAGCCATGGAACAAAGCCAGAGAGACATTATTTAAAAAGAAAGAGGGAAAAAGAAACCCATTTATCTATGTGAGCAAAACCATTACGTAATAATGACCTAATGGCTTATTAATTTTATTTTTTGGCTGCTTGAACAAACAATGTGATGACATAAATAAGCTCTTTATGAATCTAAATAAGCTTGCTCTGTCAAATGGCAAGATAACGTTTAAAACTTTCAGACTGATTTTTAAAGTAGAATGATATTTTACATAGCGATATAACATAAACCATAGCAAGAGCTCATACACCTACGAAGGTTGTGTTAAAGAGCTTAACTAAATCCCTCAACTATTTCCTTACTGAATTTCAGTATAAAATTGCTTTCTAAAAGATGAGAATCAAATACATGTAGGGACTATACACTACGAGTATTGTTAATATAGCTGTATGCTGTTAATCATTACCTGGGGAAAATTATATAGTGTTTTATACACTAATACTATGACATTTTTATTAACTCATAATCCCGGTGCTAACAGTGGCGCATTAAACAAGTAATAATTAAGAGGGCAACAAATATTAAAAATGCCCACTTTAAGATTCCTCAATCATGTTAACGGGAACGAGTTCCTCTAAAGGAAAGCAGGACCAAAATCAGCATGGTTACAGTATAAACCAGGAATCCAGAAACCTAGATCACTTCACTCTTAACATAACCTCTAGTTATTGTCCTTAAGAATTAGCAGAGTTTGTGATCACAAAATACGAGAAAATCTCACCAAGCAATTTTAATGATAAACAGTGACTGTCTCTTGACAGACCTGAAAATCTTTTGCAGCTGAGCTACGTTAGATGTTGGTCCCTTGCCCATGTTACCTCTTTCAGTTCAAGGCTGGACGTGTGTCTGTCAGGTTTGGATATAGGAACCGATCACATTCAGACTTGGGTTAGGAAAGCTGTCTGCAAAACGAATTGGGGAGACAGTCTCACCTAGAAGCAAGATGGCAATTAGAGGTAATATTCAGGTACCCTGTTTTCCTTCCTGTGGAGAAATGATTTCCCTTCTCTTCCAGTAAAATCCCTTAGGATATATAGCAGGTGATAAAAGTCTGAAATAAAATAAAAATATATTTAAGAGAGAGGAAAGAGAGTGAGGAGGCCGAGGGAGAGAAAAAGAGAAAGAGAGACAGAGACAGACAGACAGACAGACAGACTAATTCTGGTCTCTACTTAAATCTCTTAAACCTTTATATGCCATACTCTGGGAATGCCTGTAGCAACCATGATGTTCTGGACTTCTTAGAAAAATGGAGGAAGCGGAGAGAGGAAGGAGAAATAATTCCTGACAGTCAAGAGAGAGAGGAGAGAAATCTTCCCACACTGATTTCATGAAGATAATGAGAATAGACAAGAATAATGAGTGTGAGTCTTAGATAGAGGAGGGCATACACACCCCCCATCCACCCTGATACACTGGATTTACTCTCGGCTTCCTGGGATACTGCTGTTGCAGGTTCCTCTTAGTATAGTGCAGCTCTGATTTCAAGTGTAGCTGCTGAAGTTACCTGTATCAGTCATTCCATGCAGCTGTATTTAGTGTGTAGAATACAGGGAAGACCTGGTGGCAGTGGAAATATACCCCAACCAGAATCACCCGCATTTATTTCCCATCACTGGCTCTGGTAATAGATTAAAAATACTTGGCAAATGGGACTCTTTAGTTTATAATCTATTTTATTGCCTAGTTTCTTAAACTCAGGTTAGAAATTCTAGTCAATTAGAACCCAGATACTATTAAATATGTAGCTGATAAGTTTTTGTACATGGATGGAAAATTTCCCCTGATGAATCATCTTCCATGCTTATGTACAGTATAGAACACTTTCTATTAGATACTTTCATGTACTGATACAAATTTTAAAAAGACTGTAGCTCTCAGAAACAAAAGCCTGTCGTGTCCTGGTCATGTATATTACTGAAGTCCAAATTATCCATGGGCTAAATTCTAAAGTCTAAATTATCTACTTGAGAACTTCAAAGCATCTCATTAAGATGATTTAATTTAGCTTGCTTCACTTCAGTAACTCCAATAAGTTGGAGCACCAAGTTTATAACTCTACATCACATTATCTATGTAGTGAAGTGGGCAACACCCTACGTATTCAAACAGTATCTTAAAATATACCCCAATTATTGCTTTAGTACTGCTAGTACTTTATAAAGAAATATGCTATTCCGCCATGCTATTTAATTTAATGTAAAATAACTTGGATCTATATAATTTTAAAAGAAATTTAGGAAGACAGCAATACAATGCAGCTGGGTTACCAGTCTTTTAAAAAATGTTTAAAATACACATTCTTTCTTCCTGGCATTTACTTAGTCTAATGCAAATTTAGGCCACTGAAAAGCTCATTTTAGCTACCCTTAAAGTGGATCAATTGAGGGAACTTAAGCTGCTTAAGCAACTCAGTGAAAAATATATATATAAGTATTTGAAACCTGAAAAATATATTCTTAAGGAATTGACATTTGATTTTGGAAAGAATGTCATTTTTTTTACTCTTGTAGGCAAAATAACATTTCTTGTCTAAGATGAACCTTACTTAAACACACAGTGGACTCTAACACATTTCTATTATTATACATGCATCTCTGCAGTGTTTTGGGGAAGAATGGGGTGATATGATCTCAACTAATAGAAAAGTTAATCAAAGTACACACTTACTACTTAAACTACAGAAATAACACTGAGCACAGTGGGTACTGGTTTATCATGTCAAGTAGGCAATTTCAGCCTTCCCGTTATCAACACATTCCTTAACAGTAAGCACCAGGAGTTCAGTTTTACACTCTCAGAATCACACAGGACAATGTCAAACACTTGTTTTTTCTTAATTGAAGACAATTTATAGACACCACCTTTCTTATCTTCTCATTGTTGCTGTCTTTGGAACTCTATTACCAGCAATTGGGAGAGGAGAGTTATTGTCTCAGTAAGTTATTTACCTATTTGTGCCTCAATATCCTGTCCTATAAAATAATCTCTAAGCTCCTTTTCAGTTGTAGCATTCTATGACTTTCTCTGCATCATCCAGAGCCCATTTGACCTTTACTTGTTAAAATCCCTTTGCCTTTAGAAAGGCCCACTCTCCTGAAATTAGGGTTGGGACAGATGTGTTCCTGGCATCCTGAGCACCAAGTCTGACTCCATGGAGTCAGCTTCCTCTGTGTGATGTTCCCATCTTAACAGCTGGCACTCCACAAAGGGTTCACTAGACTGGGTGAGTGACATCACCAAGAGGGAAAAATGCATTGCAAGGTCCAAGCAACTGTCTTACAAAACAGACTCTTCCATCATGTAGGGAGCTGATAGAAGAATATTCCACTTCAACTATATACAGTTAAGACATAGGACTTAGAAATAAAACTGTGGTAGAAGCCTCATCTTCTGAGTATTTGAAAAACAAAGAAAACTGTGTATTCGGTCAATTTAGTGGAACCTAAGTTAAATGCTTCTCTTATAAATATCAGGCTTTGGTGAGGTCTGCAGTAGGCTCTTGCAATGGAGAGCCAGACTCTACTTAAAAGAAGTTAAGCCAACCCAAATACAGAATGATTCTACTTAGCTTTCAATATTGCTGCTTATTTAGAACAAATGAACTTGGCTATAGAATAATACACAATTTTCTCTGAGTAATAAACATTGCTTACTGAGAATCACTTCAAAATATAAAACTACTCATACAATCTCACTGTACTAATTTGTGGATAAATAATAATACATCTTTGGTGATGTATTACTTGAAATTTAATTTAGAGCTGGGTGTGGTAGCGCACTCTTGTAATTCCCACGCTTGGGAGGCTGAGACAGGAGTATTGCACAGGTTTGAAGCCAGCTTCAGCTACTTAGTGAGGCTCTCAGCAACTGAGTGAGACCCTGTTTCCAAATAAAATATACAGTAGGGATGGGAGTATAGCCCGGAGGTAGAAAGCCTCTGGATTCCACCCCTAGTACTACAAAAATAAATTAATAAGTAAATTTAATTCAGAAGATTTCTCTAATTGACTAATGCAAAAATTGTTTAACTTGACATTTTATGACAAAACTGGATGAAATATTCCTATTTCAAATGTTTAAACACTGCCTAAAATTTTCTTTAAGAAACTATATAGAATAGGAAGTATAAAAAATGCAGTAGAGTTATTTTCATAGAACAAATGGTATGGAAAAATTGTATATTTATATATTTTTCATAAATCGCAATGGTAAAGTTGTTGTTGCTTTCATCTCAATGGTGAGATGGGTAACTTACCATGCAGAAAAGGTTGTAAAATAAGTATCTTAACAGTTTTAAATGTCTTGCCCATTCCATAAAATTTTCCTGCCCTTCCAATGGAGATATAATAGGTAATCAAGCCTAATAAGGTATACTTTTATAACTCTAACATATTATGTTCATTTAAGAACATAAGAATAGCTATTACCCATAAATACAGTAGGATATATGGATAAATCCCTCAGACGGAAGATGTTATATTACTTAGTCCAGAATTCCTGTGTACCCCACTTCTCCATTTTGAGGAAGCACAGTGTACCATAGCATTGGGGTATAGAAGAAAACTCTTATGTGGATTAGCATAAGGAGAAGATCAAATTCTTCAGTCTCTATGGGGCTAAACAAAATCTGTCCTTGAAATAGTGGACTCTAATGTAGTGAATAATTTTGTATAGCAACCAGAAATTCTCTTACTCTGTACTCATTCTCATTGTATGCAAACTATAGAAATTTCAAACTAGACTTTCCACCAAGAGCATAAAAGTAAATACAGTTAAACTTACATTAAACCCTACTTACAGCATGTATTCTCAATGGAGCCAGTATGAAACCCAAAGGTTAAAATTGTTTCTTGGTGGGGATGGCAAAAGAAAAGATAGTAGAAAATAGATAGTAGAATGATTTGTAGAGCTGGGCATGGTGGCGCATGTTTGTAATTCCAGTACTTGGGAGGCTGAGACAGGAGGATCACAGGTTCGTGGCCAGCCTCAGCTACTTAGTGTGGCTCTCTACAACTTAGTGAGACCCTGTTTCCAAATAAAGAATAAAAAATAGGGCTGGGGGTGTAGCTCAGAAGTAGAAGCCCGCAGATTCAATTCTCAATGCTGGAAAAAAAAAAAGAATGATTTGTGTCCTCCAAAACTCAGTACAGTACTCTCTGACAAAAGCTTATTCCTTAGTATTTAGTTCCTCTCATGAAATTAAATGCATTTTTTCTTCTTAGGATATGAAAAAAAAGCTGAGTAACCTGATTTAAATTAAATAAAAGCCAAGTTTTATTTTTTTTTTTTTGTGCTACTGGGGGTGGAACCCAGGGGTATTCTATCTCCAAACTACCCCCAGCCCTGTTTATTCTTTATTTTGAAACAGGCTCTGAGTTGCAAAGGGCCTCACTAAGTAGTAACTGAGGCTGTCCGCGAACCACGATCCTTCTGTCTTAGCCTCCCAAATGCTGAGATCACAAGCGTGCGCCACCACGCCTGGCAGAAGACAACTTTTGTCATTGAAACATTTTATTTTTTCCTTTCAAATCAGGGTTGGCTTTCATTTTATGTCAGTGTCTGTTACTCTCTCTCTCTCTCTCTCTCTCTCTCTCTCTCTTTCTCTCTCTTGAGACAGACAGACAGACAGACAGACAGACAGACAGACAGAGACAGAGAAAGAAAGAGAGAGAGGAGAGAGAGAGAAAGAGACAGAGAGACAGAGACAGAGACAGAGAGACAGACACTGGGGATCGAACCCAGGGACATTCTAGCTACACATCCAGCCTGTTTTATTTTAAAGTTTTTGTTTTCTGAAACGGGGTCTTGATAGGTTGCTGAGAGTCTTCTACATTGCTGAGGCTGTCCTCAAACCTGTGGCCAGCCCTCCTGTCTCAGTCTCCCAAGTACAGAGATAATAGGCTTGCGGCTTCACTCCCAGCTCCAATATCTCTTAGACTTTGAAGGCCTTCCGTCTTTCCTTGTTTCTCAGCTCTCCTCTGATATTCTCTGCATTACTGTCCCTTGAGCCAGTCACTGAGGCTATGAACAGCTTTACTCTATTACTGATCTCGAAATGTTACCGCTTGCTGGGTGTTGGACCTCAGCACAAGTGCAAGGAGAAGAGGGAATGCAGCATCACACCTCACAGATCCACCCGTGGCAAAGACTGACCGCTGTGTATGCCCACTCTACTACCAAAGTCACATGTGATAAGATGCTGGCAAGAGAAGAGTAGCAGTGTCATGAGCAATACCTCAGGTTTGCTTCTCACATGATAAACTAACTCCAATACGTCCATAATTCTAAGGTACTTCTTCACAAGTAGTCGAAATAGAAAGACGAGACAACAGGAGGCATTCTACTTATTTATCCCAAGGTTTGCCAGCTACAGAAGGGCATAAAGCCATGTGGAGAGTGAACTTAATGGCTAAAGTATACTAATGACTGTCTTTCTAATAACTTAAACCATTCAGAAGAGTTATTCCTTACTTTGCAAAATTTTGCTAAATTACATCCTATTATTAAATCATTATTTCAAACTTTTTTCTTTTGCAAGACATTTTCTCTAGAAGTACTGTTACATACTTTATATTCTACTTAAAACAACATACTGTTATATAATAACATGGAAATGACTTGTCATTTTGCTCATCAAGTGTCTCCCTTATAATTTAAAGCAAGAAAGTGGAAAACCCTTCATAGAATGAGAACATTAGTTCAGGAATCTGTAAACAGAATCTCTGATTCATTAGTTTGTAAATTTTGGAATGTTAGTCAACTCAGGTGTGAAATAAGGACCGAGCACACATATTTTTAAGGATCTCATATAAGTTTGGGGCTGAAACCAAGTAATCCAAGGAGGTAATTTTAGGTGAAATGGGACAACATCCAGATAGCCAGAAAAAGACCACAGAGAGGCTTTGTGCACTCTGCCATCTTAACCTTCATCGCACCTACCATTAAGGCCTATGAGAAGGCTAATGGCGTTATGGTTTGGATCTGAAATATCGCCCAAGGCTCATGCTGAAGGCTTGGTCTGTGAGGCATCAGGGTTCAAAGGTAGGCCCTTAAAAAGGTGATTGAATGATAGAGCTAAACTTCATCAGTGGACTAATCAGTGTTCGATTCATAATCTAATGAGCTATTGGGAGGTGGTATAAACTTAGAAGGTGGGGAATAGTGGGAAAAAGTATGTCCTTGGGTGAGTGCTCTTAGTCCCTGGCCCCTTCTTCTCTCTTCTCTTTCTCTTTCTCTTCTCTCCCTCCCTCCTTCCCTCCCTCCTTCATATATTAGCAGCTTTGCTTCACCACCTGCTTCCATGATGATGATCTGCTTCATCACAGGCTCAGAAATAACGGAGCCAAGTAACTATGGACTGAAGCCTCTGAAACTGTGAGCCAAAATAAATCTTTTCTCATGTAAGTTGTTTAGCTCAGGCATTTTGAACCAGCAACAGAAATCTAACACACATGGTTATGTGGTGGTATTTGAGGTTTATGTTTCACTACAAGATAGCACAACCACACTTACCACCTTAGAAAAAGTCAAATAGTCTTATTTTTTTTCAAATCACTCAGAATTAAAAAATTCTCTAGATTATAGCATCCTGCTACTTCCCATGTTAGAGGACAAAGGAGGTAGAACATAAATCAGAGAAACCATGAGTGTGACCCATGGTCAGATCAATAATTAATTCCTCCTCTTCTTCTTCCTCTTTCACACTGGGAGCTGAATCTAGAGGCATCCTACTTCTGAGTTGCACGTCCAGCTTGATTCATTCACTCATTCACTCATTCATTCAAACAAGGGCCCTCTAAATTGCCGAGTCTGGGTTCAAACCTGGGATCTTTCTGTGTCAGCCTCCCTGGGGTTACAGATGTGTGCCACCATGGCCAACTAGGGCTAAGTTCTTCTTATTGTGACTATAAAATAAAAATTAAGAGGAATGAGCTCTTCAGTGAGTAGCAGACCCTGCAGCTTTGTGATCATCTCCTCCAAAGATGAGAAAGCCCTTTTGCTTGGCATCTGTTAAAACAAACAATAAAGGGCACACTGGCATCATTTGAAGAGAAGGAAGTGCTGATTTGAGGAAGTCATGAATTGTAGATATAATTGTAGATATAAAAAACACAAAACTGAAATGACTATTCCTGTAAGGAGGAATACATTTGAACTATAGCATCACTCCTCAGAAAAGCCCAGAGAAATGTTTTGTTCCATTATCATCCGGTTTGCTATATTTCTTAAGATTCAGACTAGTAGTGATCAACCCTAAAACCCATCTCATTTCTAAATGATTATCCTTAGAAGGAAGTTTTGTGTACTTTCAAGAATTCTTATGTAGTGCTTTATGAAAGGCAATACTTAAGAAAACCTAATTTTTAACTATTCATGTGACTTAGAAAAATGTTTGAATTTTTTTTTCTTGAAATTGATTGAGACTTCCGGGAAGATGGCGACCGAGAAAAGCGGGGCTTAAGAGCCCCACTAACAACCAATCTCCATTACCACAAAATCAGCGCCTTTCATGGCCAGAAAACACCATCGCCAGAGGAAAAAAAAAAATCACCAGGCTCCAGAGAGAAAGCAGACTGAGAACAGAGCTCAGAGCCATAGAGGAGATACACCGGCCTCATGCCCGAGGATGCGGCAGCAGCGCCATGCTGCCGGCGGCAGCGGCAAATTCACTGGACGGCCACAGCAAGCTGAGGTGAGCCGCTGCGGAACAGCCAGGCGGGATCTTTCGGTGCACAGAGCATCTAAAGATCCCAGTGGCTGAGCTCAGCAAACGCTGCAGGGACTCAGAGTGGAACTCAAAACCAGAGAAGAAAAAATAAGCCAGCCTCACGGCCGAGGGCGTGGCAGCGGCGCCATATTGCCACCGGCGGTAGCAGCAGTGAATTTACCGAGTCCAGTACAGCTACATCTGCGTACTCAAGAACAGTGAGTCAAATTGCGGGCCACAGAGGAGAAATCCCAGTACTGTACTCCCTGGGACTTGACCCAGTGGGGGAGTGGCGGTGACAGTGATATCACACCATAGGAGAACATGCAACCTGGCACCCCCCATAGTCTAAAGCAGCCTCTATCGACTCCCTGGGTCAGAGACTCTGTGATACAACCCAGTAAAGGAGTAGTGGGGTCAGAGATACTACAGACTCGAGATCCAGAGCACCTTAAGCAAAGTCATAGTGACCCAAGGGAAGAACCCAGAGAAGGCACAAACTTCCGAAATCATGGGAAAGAGGAATAACACTGGAGCAATGAATGCCCACAACCCCACAATATCAGAACCCGATAAAACAGAAAATCAGAGATTTCTAGAAGATCAAATCAGGAAAATAACTGTAGAAATAATAGAGGTGCTTTGAAAAGAACTCAGAGAGAGACAAAAAGAGATAAAGGACGCAATTAATGAAGTAAAGGCCTCAATTCAAAGCATGAACAACTGATTAGACCACATGGAGAACAGAATCTCGCTCTTAGAAGATGATCATTCCAAAAATGAACGCATAGTTTCTAATCTAGAAAAAAATATCCGACAGCAGGAATCTGACATTGAAGAAATATGGGCCCATTTTAAGAGAGCTAACCTAAGAATAATTGGAATAGAGGAGGGAAAAGAAAGTGAAACCAAAGGGATCAACAATCTCTTCAAGGAAGTAATAGCAGAAAATTTTCCAAACATAGAGCAAGAGGTTGATACACAGGTCCAGGAAACTTATAGAACTCCCTTTAGATAGGATCGGAGAAGAGGATCCCCTCGCCACATAATTGTCAAAATGACCAATGTGGAAGCCAAGCAGAGAATCTTAAAGGCAACAAAAACAAAGGGCCAAGTGACATTCAGAGGCAAGCCAATTAGAATCACTCCAGACTTCCCAAACCAAGTCATGAGAGCCAGAAGGGCTTGGAGTAACATATTCCAAACTCTGAAAGAAAACAACTTCCAGCCAAAAATTTCCTACCCAGCAAAACTTTCTATCAAATTAAATGGAAAAACAAGAAGCTTCCATGACAAACAGAAACTGAAGGAATTTATGTCTTCAAAACCAGCGCTAGAGAAAATACTCAAAGAGATTAACTACAAAGAAGAAATAGGTAACACACACCAGAACCAGAGAAACAAGATTCTCCATCCAACAGACAACTAAGATTGGTTATCTGTGGAGATTCATTATTTATGTTAGTCTTTTACCTATCTCTAAATTGTATTGTTTTCCTTTATTGTTGTTAATTTTTAGGATTTCTAGTTGGAATATTAATATACCTTCAGATATAGCATTTGGAAATATTTTATCCAATTCTATTAGTAACTTTTAACTCTGTTTACATTGTCTTTGGATATACAATATTTTTTTATTTTTTAGGAAGTTTGTATACTCTTCTGTTGCCTGTGCCATTGAAATCATATCCAAGAAATCACTTACAATTTCAATGTTGTGAGGTTTTATGACCTAGATTTTCTTCTAAAAGTTTATAGTCTTAAGATTTATATTTAGGTCTTTTATCTATTTTGAGTTAATACTTGTATATGGGATTAGGTAAGGGTCCAATTTTATTCTTTTCCATGTAATTATTATTTTTCAACAATATTTAGGTAAAAGATTATTATTTCTACCACGAAATGTTCGTGGAAACCTTGTCAAAATAACTTGACAATATAGGGAAGAATTTAGCTCTAGGCTTGTATTTAACTCCAATGGTTTATATATCTGCCTTTAGAACAGTACTACACTGTTTCAATTATTGTAGCTTTATATGGTTTGAAATCAGAAAATATATATCTTCTAGCTTTGTTCTTTTTCAAGATCGTTTTGGGCATCTAGAATCCATATTCCATATTAGGATAGATTTTTTTCTGAAAAATAAATATATAAATATATGATAGTTTCACCTAAAAAATACAAAAAAAATATTCTCTGGTAAGAAAGAAAGCAAAAAGAAATAATGAAATGTTATCTTTAAGTCATCAAAAGCTTGGTATCAGACAAATGAAACTGTTATGTGAGATTATCATTGTTAATTTTGGATAAATTGCTATAATACTAGATGTCAACCACTAAGCCAAGCATGGGAGGGAGGGATGGGGAGGGAATGGGGTGGGAATCGGGTGGGGGCTGACTGGGCGATGTGTGCATGTATGTCTACAAAAGTATGTATCCCAGTATGATGTATGAATACAGTGCACCAATAAAAAAAATTAAAAAAATAGAAGTTTAAAGTTTTTATTATTATTATAATATGCTTTTATTGGTGCATTATAAGCATGCATTATAGTGAGGTTTCGTGTGATAGAACCTTGCACATCGCACCCAGTATGTTTTTCCCTTGGATCCCACCCTGCCCCCTTCTTGTTTCCCGTTCATAATATTGAATTGTTATTGATAGCTTCAGAAATGTACGAAGGATTGTTTGAACTGTTTCTTTCATCAGGTCTCTTTTTTTCTCTACTCGATTTGCTTTTTTTTTTTTAAAGTATGAACCTTTAATAACAACATTTTTTATTTAAATGTGAAAAAAAAGAAATTGATTGAGATAAATGGGGAGGAAACAGGTATATTTTGGGTATCAAACTTAATGTGCCAGAATGTCCATATGAATTGTTCATATAACCTATTTATTAAAAAGAAAACTGTAGCGCTGGAAACTTTGCAAGTGCCAATACACCAACTCTGTAAAAGTACTGCTAGGCAACTTTGGAGATTTATAATTTAAAGCAATGAAATTCTATATAGGTTTATTTTCTTTACTTTCACATTTGTGAAGGAAATGTTTAACATGGCTTAAAATTTGTATAAATTAAATTGGAAATGTTGTTAGGAAACTCAGTAAATGTTTATGTCAGGGGAAGCATAAATGAAGAAAGGTGAACAAAAGGGCAGAGAAGCTTAAATTTACATAATTTTAGGAAAATTCATGAGCACAAGGCGAGGGCCATCAACTGGAGAACATTTCTGTTTAGCACTTTTTTCTTTGATTTTCAGGAGTCCTTCTGTTTTGCTGTTGTTGGGAGACAACAGCAAATATTACATTTGGAACATTTCCAGTTTTTGTGCTCGCTCAAAAAAAAATAATTGTAGCAATCAAGAAAGTGCCAATAAAAATAATTTGAAAATCGCTATAGACTTGAAGCGTATTTCTGTTGTGGTGGTGGTGCCGCTGATATCTGTTATGTTCTCAAAATAGAAATTTCTGTTTTAAATTTAAAGTGATCTTCAATATGTCCTGTATAATTGTCCTGCATCTCATTACTCAGCAACAGGGATGCTAAGATTTGGATTCCAGGTGATGTCGATGTGTCTTCACCCTGGTGTTTCTTCTTAATCAAAAAAGAGACCTTGGTCATTAAGGTCATTTAAAATATCCTCATGGTTTGTAATAATGTTTAGAAAAATCCGTAAGTTGTTTAATATCAGCAGCCTCTGTATACAGAAAGTACACAGTACCGTGCACCGAGTGCCCGTTGTCTTCAGATCATCGTGTTATATTCCCCATCGCCTCTGCAAGTCCAGTTCTGCGCCTTCGCTGGCGATTCCTTCTCTTTTTAAACAAAATGATTCGGCGACATAGAGCTGCTTCATGTCATTCTTTGCATGCATCAACCCTGGTTTTTCTCTCTTCCTGCATAATGGCCCAGCTTTTCTAAGGAGAGCTGTTGTCCCAAGTGCGATCTTTTACTAAAATGGGAATTGAATGAAGGTGGAACACAAATGGCTGGGAAGCAAAGGAAAACCCGCTCTTTGAAAATGACCCAGAAAGAAACAAGTAATAAACCGGAGTGGCCTCCACGAATAGCTGTAGAGGGAATTCTCAGTTTTCACACACACACACACACACACACACGGGAGAGAATCTCAGTAAGAAGCCTGCCTCTTCTTCTGTCTGGTCAGGACAGAGGGTTGATGCCAGTAGACTGCCAGATATGAGCAGAAACAAATGCATTTTATGAGTAACGGTTAAACATTGAAGCGTGCCGATTTGGAACACAAGGTACTTGGAGGAGTTGTCATCTCTTCATAATTCATGTTCATTGTTCCTCTAAGTAAAATATGTGTCTCTCTTTAGTTATTCTGTTAGGAATTGGACTTTAAAGGCAAGAAGGACATTTTTGATAATGCACATCTTAAGACTTTTCATTAAAGTACCAAATTTAAATTCTACCTTTTTGTGCACTCTGACATTTTTGTCTGGCATTTTCATTAATTTTGCGACATACATAAATGTAGCTGAAATGTTAACTGATCAATACTTTGTCTCTCTCATGTAGCACTAGCGCTCCATTCCCCAAGGACCACACAGCAGAACAGAAATTAAATGTGTAAAATATCAAATGTTAATGTTAAACACAGCAGCACTTACTGTATAACGACAGAAAAGGCTAAAACAATTCCAAATGGACAGATGGTACCACAAATTATCTACAATCACATTTAAAGATTAAAGTTTGTCCTGTAAAATAATTCTTTGACGCACACTGAAGTGTGTCCTTTTACTGATAGCTCAGTTGTCCAATTATTTTTGTGCTCATTACAGTGAGAAATGACAGTACTGAAAAGAAAGAGAGAATGTACACTCTTTTTTTTTTTTCTTCCTATTTTGTACCCACTGACATCCACAAGAACACAAATGTCTGGTCAAGAGCCTGATGAAAATTAGGCCCAATTTATGAGACATTTCCACGTCTACAATAGATTCCCACAGACAAGCACCCCACACGACTACATTTGCTCTGAGGCAGACAATATTCACGGCAACATTTAAAAACCTAAGTCGCAGCACTAAAAAACAAGGCCATTCGCAGAAACGCATTTGCTTCTCATTTATACCATCCCTTGCAGCCTTAGTTCAGCCTCTGCTGTCACCAGTGGGCTCTGAATTCTCCCCACCACACACAGGTAGTAGGTGACGAGGCTGTGGGTGCTCTAAGTCTGCTTTCCTTGGGCTTTCCACGTTTGTTGACACTGGGACACAAAAAAAAAATGACTGTTTTTCCACTTTGATTTCACAATACTGTATTTATTTTTGGAGAGTAAATTAGAAAAGAAAAATAAAATAGAATAGGAAAAAATAAAAGACACACATTATAAAGTTTACCGATCTGGGCCTAAAACCAAGTTGTATAATGGTACCCGTGCATTTGTTCCATGAGACAGCTGAACTTATGGAAGAGTGGGCCAAGTGGAACCACTATTATAAAAAAAGACTCAGGATCCATCAACGGGGCACGGTGGGAACAATATGTTTGTAACAATGGGGTGCTGCTTATACTCTTCTCATAATGGAAAACAGTTCTGCAATAAACTGGCAGAAAATGACTCCCATTAGGTCATGAGATCTTGAAAACATTTTGCTTTTAAACGTATCATTTAATATCTATAAGAGGAATGAAAATTCTATAACAGTTTTTTTTCTAAATTGTTATGATATTTAAATTAAAAGGCATATATTTTTTATTTTTAGTTTGTGGGACTAGGGATTGAACCCAGGGGCGGGGTGGTTCTACCTATGAGCTACATCTCTACGCTTTTTTATTTTATTTTTGTTTTGAAACAGAGTCTCACCAAGCTACTGCATGTTAGCTTTGAAGCTGTGAATCTCCTATCTTACTCTCTCAAGCACTGGGATTATAGTCACGTACCACCTTGCCCAGCTACAAAGTATATATTTAAAGTTTCTTTAGAAAAGAAATAATACGCATACTGTTTGGCCTTGGGCAAGGCACTTAACTTTTCTGTGCCTCAGTGTTTTTCCTCTGTATACTGGGAAAATAATATTTAATAGTATCATAAGATTGTTGGAATATTAAATTCATTAAACTAATATGTGAAAAGCAGCTCCTTGGCACCTAGTAAGTACTTAATACATATTAGTTCCTATCATATAAGAATCATTTTGCATCAGAATTTAATCTGGGGTTAAAGAGATAGTTGATAAAGAATTATGAAATAGTTTAGCATTCAAATAAAAGCTATAGGGGAAATGACTACAATGTTATTAATCTGTGTCTATCACAATTTAATGACTAGCTTTATTAGATAAAACTTTTATTTATCCAGTGCCTTTGAAGAATGAATTTTGCTGTATAAGAAAAATGTTTAGATTGACCCATTGGTTTATTGATTGGTCAACTGATTTAGCAGGCCATTTATATTGGGAGCTTATTATTAATGCTCTGCCAGAGAGGCCAGAATACCAAGATAAAAAGGCAGGGTTCTCATTCTCATGGAATTCCCATTCTCAGTTTAAAAAGTTTGATTTTGTTATTCATTGTTTTAATCACAGTCACTGGAATGTAATTTGGCCTTTTTTTTTTCAACGAAACTGTTAATATGATTCTTCTTCTACAACATATTCCTAACCAACATAGGTTCTCAATGCATTGAGGTCTCTTTATTATCTCTGGTTCACAGGTCCTTCCCCTCTTAATCGTTCCCACCCTCCTTTCTATCCAAGCCTCTCTCGTTCAGCTGGTGTTTATCGTAGGACTGAATTGGTTACAGACTCACCACCAGCTTGGAGAGATATTTTTTACATTTTCCCCCCATAAAGTTTGTCCGCTTTCTGCGAAATCACTCAAATAATATTAAGTACAAGTACCCGAGTTTCTTAGAAGTCTAGTGCCTTTTTTTCCCCCTTTTCTTTTCTTTTTTCTTACAATCAGAAGAAAACTGTGAAAAGGGCTGCCATATTGAATTCAGTTTACCCAAGTGACCTCTCAGGAAGCCAGGAGTTTATGAAGACTTAGACAACACACTGCTAGGCTAAAGCAAATGGAATTCAGAAGGAATGTTCCTCACTATCACTGTGAACTACATCACGATGTGAGACTCTAACGCATCGATAAAAGTATAAAATAAAAAAAGAATGTTTCTGAACAAGTGATGTCATTATATGCATTGGCCTGTTTTCAAATTCCACAAACAGCTGTGGGGAATGCTTTTGGAAGGAGTGAATCAAAAATGGCATCATGACCTTTTCAGTAGAAGTTTACTGCTGTTAGAAGGCCTCCGAGAACCTGGAAGTAATGATATAAAATATACATAGAAACCTAGTATCATCTTTCTCTGCAAAGTGCCTCTATGCTAGTGAAAAATTGGAACACAGTTTGTTCAAGCTACCCAATATATTTGTTATGTGAGAGAGCTGAGAGAATATTGAGAAGCCAGTGTTTCTTTTCTTTTTTTTTCCCCTCTCACACTTAATGATGATGACAATCACTTTCTTTAAGGAGACAACAACATGTCTATGGGAAGCAGGCTGCCTAACTTTCTGGTAACTTACAACACAAAGGGACATACACTCTCTTTGTTCATGTGCTCAGGCATTAATGAAAGTCCTATACAAGGCCTGAGAGGAGGACGGAGCCCAAAGTACTAAACAGATGTGCATACATTCATTTCAACGGTAACACTAAAATGTTGATTTGTTACTCTCACAAAGGCTCTTCTTGTAAACCCTCATAAGAAAGTCATATCTTGTGAAACTGGCAACTATGAGGAAGCATAAAGTGCTTGCATTCTACCCAACAACAAAATAAAATAAAATATTCCAAAAGATGAACCCCACTACTATTGAAATCCCGAATAAGCAAAAAGTAACACGAGACCAGAAAATCCCAGCTAAGACGCAGAGGAAAGTAACGTTTTGCATTTTCTGGCTCTGCCAGTTGGTCTCATCAGCACTTTTTAAATAATCAAAAGGCTACAAGTTGAACACTGTTAGAGGACTATTCCGATCGATCCAATTCTCACTGGTGACTTTTTAGAAACTGGAAATCTCAGAGATAATAAAACAGCTCTTAAATAGGTCATGTCTACTTCCAATGGATTCACATATTAAAGCTTTACCAACTACAATTCTACTGCCAAGAATGTTCATATTCTAGGGAAGAAAAATCCTAAAGAACGAATAAAATCAAACCAAGTATGGTCAAGACTATTAACGTTATTATTTTTCACGCTGAAGACTTTTCTTGGCTCTCCTATTGGGATTTAGAATTATGCAATATGCAAAATTTTACTTTTTATCTGTCACAGAGAAAATTATACATTGGCTGAGACGTCTTGCGTTCCGGAAATCTGAGGAAGGGGGGATGTATTCTTGGACTCAGACCTTGAACAATCCATCAGGTTTCTGCCCACGGCAAATCTGTCCAGTCGAGTCTTAAAATAGGAGTTTTAAAATGGCCACATCAACATAACTGTTACTATAGCCACAGAAACATGCAGCTATGATTATTGAATTTAATGAGTAACAATGTAAGTAATACAGTATGATCATACCACAAAAGCAGCGAGACTCCTTGGGGGTGAATCCCAGTCAAAGCAACTATTAACATAGTATGCAGCATTTACAAGCACCATGACACAACGTTTCGTTCTGATAAAGTTTCGCAGTAGCAGCTGTCAGGAAAATGAAAATATTATTAGAATTTGCAAGACTAACACCAATCGGATACGCTGCAAAATTCTTCAAGCTTATTGTGATTTAAAAAGGATTCAGAAAGTTAATAAAGTCATGCCAAGCAATTTGGCTCACAAGTTAAAGAAAAAGAAACGTTTCTGGAGAAAGCGGAAAGAACTGACTTATAAGAACAACTCCTTAGCCAAATATATTTTTAAAAATAATGTTATTATGCAGGTTGGATTCCTTTGTTCATAAAAAAAATTCTAACATATTTTAAAAATTGCTTCTTATGTACTATAGATCTTTATTAATTTTAAATGCTTAAAGCTTATTGTGGTTTTTAAGATTTAAGTGTTTTAATTTTAAGATGTTTCAAAGTGAATTTGATAACTTGAAATGTTTTTATTTATAATCCTAGAGAAAATCTTGTCAAGTATTGCCTATTAGAGAAAAAAGTATTTTCACCATTTTTGTAGGATTTCTTCTTTTTGTACTCTCATATTCTCTCTCTCTCTCTCTCTCTCTCTCTCTCTCTCTCTCTCTCTCTTCTCTCCTGCATTGAATTTTACCGACATTTTCTCATTATTTTTCATAATTTTGAGCTCTGGAAAAATTTATAGTGACTAAGTACTTCACAAGATCTTTTATTAAAAAGGTCTAAAAGAAATGACACAATTTCAATTTAAAATCTAAAACTGCAACATGACTTTAACAATAAAAACAATAACTTTTGTACTATATAATGGTTCAAGTGATTACATACAGGTATATTAATAGTTAAAATAATTATGTCTTCATACACCAAATACACTTCAATGATGATCTGATATTTTAAAGACGTTTCTGTGTAAAGTTTACTGAGGTATGACAAAAATATATATGTGTAAATGTAAGTATGTATTTTCATACCAGTTTAATGAGTTGGTAAAATCAGAATTCTATTTAGACAAAGCAGAGTCTTCCTGTTTATTTTATTTCTTGAACCCTATCACCTTCCTTTAAAAGGAACTTTTATTGTTTTTATCTATAATTGTGGAGAAGAGTAATCTATATTCCTATTTAGACAGACACTGCATTTGTAAAATACACATTGTGTTTAAGCATCCAAATAGTCCACTGTTTATGGTGAACTTATTAGATTTAAAAGAAAAATGTTTTTAGGTTTCCAATAGAACAGAAAATTATCAAATAGTTCAAGATACAAATAAGTTCAGCAAATTTCATAGCTATAATAAGTATATTTTACTTTATCTCTGCTGGATGTAAGCATTTTATAAAAGGAGTGGCTTAGCACTTTTTCCTAATTTGATATCAAACCAAATTTAAAATTCTAATTGATAGACATCAAGCTTAATTTAAAAATACTTCATGATAGAAAGATCAGATTTCCTGTTTTTTTTTTTCTTAGCTAAAAACGGCAAGGAAAGCTCAGTTCTAAAAGATTATAGTTAAAAATCTAATTAACAGGAAGGTTTTCCTTAAAAGACAGAGCCCTTTATCACTGGATTAGAGGGAAGAGTTGTATTCGGGGCTCAATTTACACACACCTGCATCATACCTGTGGGTGGTCTGCACGTATATTTGAACCTCCGCTTTTGGCGTTCTCATTTATACACTTCCTGGCAATCAACTTATACTTTATGTTTGAAATGATCATTCTTTGGCTAATGCATGACTACATACCCATTATAAGCAGCACCTACAGTATCCCTTTTCTTTTCTGACCACCCCCATTCAATTTATTAGTTTGGTATTTTCCTCGTTTGATCTTTTAAAGAAAAGAAGGAAGAGAGGAAAAGAAAGGAAGGAAAAAAAGCATTTTCAATATAAGTAGATGATCAAAAATTCCATCGTCTTCCCCCCTCCATACCTCCACAGTTTATTTGAATTTACTTAGATGTTTTACAGATTGAATCAGGTCTTCCCAGAGGGATTAATCTTTCCTTGCTTTTTACCTGTTTAGAGAGTCTGTTTTCCTCTTCAATGTACTTCTGTTCTTTGGGTATTAATGTTCGTAAGCTGGCTTTCACCTATATATCAACATATGTGTCTGTTATGATTTCATATATTACAAATGTTTACAAGTTTTTTTTTCACGCAGCTCAATTTCCAATAATTTCCTAAGTTTCAAAGTCCTGGCTGCTGTGCTCATAAAATATAAATGTATACAGTTGCACATGCAAGCGCTTCCCTTTCTTAGGCAGGCAGGCAGGCAGGCATCGGCCAGAGCACAGCCACAGAGGCAGGCGCCAACTGTAACGGAGAGTGTGGGTGTGCCAGGCAGTGGCAGAAGCGTATTCTCCAGGATACATCAAGGTTTAGAGAAAATGAGGAATGACAGAAATTCTCTACAAATCAGGAACAAAAGCTTTCATGAAACTGAACTCTTTAGCAGTACAAAAAAGCCAAAGTTAAGACTTACAGCATTAAAAATCACATCTATTTCAAGATAGATGACCCCCTTTGTTGGCCCTGTCAGCTGCTTGTTTTTCAAGACGTAGGCTTTCTGTTCACCATTTTGAATCTGCGGGAAAAGGACATGACAGCCGTCTGTCTCGCGGTCTCCACTGAATACACTCCCTCGGTGACCTTTGACCCCCAGCTGCTGAAACTGACAGAGAACCCAAAACAACTGTGGCAATTCTGACAAGTACCTGTTCATTACCAGGATCAAGTCTGTCAGGAAAAATTAACTATCATGGGATTCAACATGGCCGTGAATTGAGTATGTTAAAATTTTTAGTGTTCTTATTACAGACCTTGGTTGAGAAATGACAGACACAGAGCTGAGGTTTTCTTTCTTTCTTTCTCTCCTTTTTTTTTTTTTCCTTGAGCAAAAGCAACATAGAACAGTATGTCAGGTGAATAAAACTTACAGACAGCAATGGTATAGCAACTTTGCCCAGAAAGTCAGCACTTCGGTCCCGATCTTCATCATAAACTGTCACTTCAAGAACTGAATGGATATCTTTAATGTTGCTGCATAATAAATATATGTAAGGAAAAAAAGATTTCATTAGTGGAAAACAAGAACTAGGATGGTTTTGAAAATTCAGATAGTTCCAGCTGATTGTGTGTGCGTGTGTGTGTGTGTGTGTGTGTGTGTGTGTGTGTATGTGTGTTGATGTTATTTACATATACACATACACAGGGTAGCTTGCTATCTGACAGAATTTCCCACAATGCACCCAAGTTGACTACAGTGACAGTTCTATTATCGGGAACTTTGACATTGTAATTTCAAGTTATATATTTTTTAAATGAAATGTAATTTCCCACCTGGATGGGTAAGGAATAAGTTACTGAAAAAAAAGTCAGTAAGTAGCCCTGTAGTTTTTTAGATTTTCAATCTTCTCATTATAACAGATTTTATCTTCCCATAACCTCTACATAAAACACCATCAGGTTTGGTATCAGCAAGAGTCACAGTACTTTTTTTTTTTATAATAGACACTTCCTTTTTTTATAGCTTTCACCACAACATTTAGATTTTGTTAAGTTTATAGTAAAAAAAAAAAAAACCACAGCAGCATAGAGAAAATGTAACATTTATAGCTATTGTACTACCCGGGAATTTAGAAATTAAATAATATTCCATCATGTTCCAAAGGTATATTTGTTAATAAATAACTGAGTGATTTCTTTATATTTTTGTTTCTGAAAAATAAGTGCAAATTGTTGACAGCATTTATTCTTTGATCAAACTATTTGCTAAGAAAACATGAATTAAGAGAAAACAATAAAGATAAATATATTCATTACCAAGAAGCCTTCACCACATGTGAGGAGAGGCTTTACTAGGGCACAATCAATTAATGGCTTTGATAATAATCAAACCTATTCATTCAATTATGCATTTCAGAGAAAACCACTCTCCACAACCTTCTTAAAAGTGCAAGTCTCCTGACCAGGCTTTCATCTCTCATAAAAATGTAGAATTCCTTAAAAATAAATTGGTCAGATAATTAAAGCTGATTAGTTACTGGCTCTTACACAGAAGCATTATAAAGAATTAATGAGGAATTTAGCATTTCTTCATATACAAAAAATAAAATTGTGTTAGAAAACTTTTGAGTATTTCTTTTTGGAGAGTTTTCCTTTGTTTAGATTTCATTTCTAAAGCTCAGTTTTGTTTTTTTTTAAGTGAACTTAGGAGATACTGCAGAGTAGCATCAACAGCTCTTACAGCGCATGATTGAAAAGATTTACAAACTTTTTAAAACAAGAAGCAAATTAACTCAAAGGGTGTTTTGATATCTAGGACAATACTTAATATTCTTATTGTGCTAAAATGAAACAAACCCAAACCAAAGCATCTGCCGAATTCGTGACCAGATTGTTTGCTGATTTCAGCAATGGGACAAATGGAGCTTTGTCCTGCTTAGTGTCCATGCAACTGGGAAGAATCTCAATAGGAAGTATAAAGGGAAGAAGCAGTACGGCGACTCTGTTGATGGGAGAAAAACCTTATTTAAGTAATATAAAAAGCATGGTTTAAAAAAATGTCAGTGGAAACAGAAAAATGGCATACTTCTTTCCTTAGGTTTTATTCCCAGGAAGGCAGGAAGTTAGGAAACTGGGTTGTTAGCAAATGCAGGCCAAAGGCATTGAGTTGTGAATCAGTAAAGAAGACACACACACACACACACACACACACACACACACACACACACACACACTCTCTCTCTCTCTCTCTCTCTCTCTCTCTCTCTCTCTCTCTCTCTCCTTCCTTCCTTCCTTCCTTTCCTTTCTCCTTCCCTCCCTCGCTCTCAAAAGAAATACGATTTCACACCACTTTGAAATGAACTCGAGGTAATGGCTACTTACAAAGTAAAGACTTTGTTCCACTCAGGATTCAGATTTTTGTAGACAGTATGTGTTAGAAGCCTATCATTGTTCAGTTCTACCACACAAAATGGGTCACTTTTACCTAGGAGAGAGTTGGGGTGAGCACTTTTATTATAAACGGCACTCGCTGTCTACAACATCATGATTACGACTGTATCTTTTATTCCAAAACATTTAATAGTTTAAAAATGAAGTAAATCTTCAAAAATTGAAAAATTAAACATCAAATAGAGTTAGATATGCTGGATGACATTAGCAACCCTGATAATTCAGAACTACTTAGAACCTGAAAAAAGTGAAAGACCGAATTATACAACTGGAATTTCAATTTGCATCTTTTTATAAAAATAATACCGTAATGAGAGAGAATGTGATACATGTTCATTCTTGAATCAGTTTTTAGTTAATTCCATAATGACTATTTGAAATGTTTAGCTTCTTTATTCTTATACATGTATTTTTTCACTCATCTGATTGTAACAGGGATTTCTAACCAAGTTTATTTTGAGAGAACTGCTATGTTACAGATTTACAACACTTTAATCTGACTAAGGTTGAATTACTTTAGAGATATCTGCGGAATCACAAGGTGAATCAGATCCTCTCAGGCAGAAAAAGAAAAAAAACCCTGCCATTTGAAACTTAACATCCACAGCCAATCTACATGTTAAGAGCAGTGCTTTTTCCCCCCTGTTCACTGAAAGTAAAGGATTTGGAAATTATCTTCTATTTCAGTAACTCTGTTTCGCTATAGTCACATCTCATCTGCTTTATGTTTTGTGATGTTCTCAATATTTTTGTAATGTCTCGTCCTGCATTATAAAAACCATAAAGTCAGAGGCTCTATGGGGGTGGCATTAATGGTATTAGTGCAGCATGTAATTTGTTTGATACCTTATACAAATGACAATGGAATCAATATTTAGACAAAGCTGTCCAGAGGTCATATCTTTTGAACTACAATATTGATTTAGACTACATAAGAGGTTAATGTGCATATTATTAACTTTAATGACAAAGAATAATTGTTTTAAATGCACTGTGAATTGTAGTCGCAGTGGTTTGCACTTGTGCAAAAGCTTAAATATCACTGAAGACTTTCAATTAAATTTTAATGAGAAGGGATGTACTAGCTCTCAGTGACAGATAAGCTATGTATGTATCCTTGCACAGCAGTATTAATTACTTTCCATACTGCAATTCTTAAAAGAAGCTGTACAAACTTGGACTCACCTTTAATTTATTAACAGATTCAATGTGTGTGTGTGTGTGTGTGTGTGTGTGTGTGTGTGTGTGTGGTGTTAGTTCAATGGTCTCACATACCCCAGGATAATGGCATACATTCACATAATGATAGTCTTCTCAATTCGGATTTTTAGGAATAATTTTCAGTAAGGAACAGAGTTTTTTTTTTTTTGTGGTACTGGGGTTGGAACCCAGAGGCTTTCTACCTCCGGGCTATACACCCAGACCTATTTTATATTTTATTTGGAAACAGGGTCTCACTAAGTTGCTGAGAGCTTCACTAAGTAGCCGAGGCTGGCTTCAAACCCGTGCGATCCTCCTGTCTCAGCCTCCCAAGCGCGGGGATTACAAGCATGCGCCACCACGCCCGGCAGGAACAGAGTTTTGGAAGTCTTTAGGTCTGATCAACATTTCCCTTCTAGATTAGAATGTGTATTATCTTTACCCCATTTTTATTATTCCTCTTGCCTTTCTGTTCATCAAAATATTTTATAATCTGTTTTATGTGGCACATCAACAATTTTATTTTATCCTGTAATTTTTTTTTTTTTTTTTTGGTGTGGTACTGGGGATTGAACCCAGGAGCATTCTACCTCCAAGTTCTCCTTCAACCCTATTTTACTTTTTTATTTTGAAACAGTCTCATTAAATAGCAGAGGGCCTTGTTAAGTTGCCGATGCTGGCCTTGAACCTGTGATCCTCCTGTCTCAGTCTCCCAACTATTGGAATAACAGGTGTGCGCCACCATGCCTGACTTCTTCCATATAATTCTGATACAAGCACAAAAAAGGCAGGCTCAAACAGTTTTTGAAATACATTTAAAAGTAAATGCCTAGGAAAGTCCTTCAAAATAAACTGCCTTGCCGGGCATGGTGGCGCAAGCTTGTAATCTCCACGCTTGGGAGGCGGAGACAGGAGGATCGCGCTGGTTCGGAGCCAGCCTCGCTGGCTTAAGAGATCCTGTTTCCAAATAAAAAAAATATATAAAATAGGTCTGGGAGTGTAGCCCGGAGGTAGAAGGGCTTCCAGGAATCCCAATACCACCAAAAAATAAAAAATAAAAAAATAAACTGCCATATCTTAATAGTTAATAGGCCATATATGTAGGAAAAGCTAGGCCATTTTAACTATAAACTAATGAATTTAATTTTTATTGTGTACAATGCACCAGATAGTATTCCATGCATTAGAGAGATGGCAGTGTGAAAAAACTAGTTTAAAAAGCCCCTGACCCCATGGAGTTTGCAAGAAGGCACTGAATACATGTCACAGTGTTTTAGGCATAAGTACTGGCGAGAAAAATAAAGCTGAGAAAGGGGATGGAGAGTGCTAGGGTGAATAAAACTTTCTGATGGGCTGCAGAAAAGGTATCTCTGAGAAAGTGAGATACAGTTGAAGAAATGAAGGAAGTAGGAGAGGGAGGATTGTGTCACCCAGAGGAAAGGCCCGGGAAGTGGCTGTGCCTGGTATTTTTGGAAAATCCAGGAAGCCCATGAAATTGGAGGAATGGATGGGGAGAGGGAGGAGAAGAGTAGAGGCCTCGGAAAGGACCTGGCTCTCACCTGAGAGAGGAGCTGCGGGAGATTGGAGATGAGGAGTGACAAGATTTGATGTGCTGTTTGGACAGTAAGGTAGCTCAAGGGCCATGGAGGTGGTAGGAACCAGAGTTAGGAAATTATTGCAATAATCTTGTGATGGAAAATGGTTGGATTCTGGATATATTCTGAAGGTACAACTGGCAGAAACTGCAGATGTCAATATTGAGCAATCTAATATGTCCTGGTATTATTTGAAAATGGAAAACAATTCATTGAGCGTAGCCTAGCCAGTCCTTCCTCTCTCTCTCCCTACCTCCCTTTCTTCCTTCCTTTCTTTTTTTCTTTTTCTTTCTTCCTTTCTTTCTCCCTTCCTCTTTCTTCCTTTCTCTCTTTCTTACTTTCATTCTTTCTTTGGAAAAAAGCATTCAACAAGGTATTCAAATCAAACTGAATAACTCTAGAATCTGACAAAGAAGAAAATTTAGGTAAGAACAGGCAAGTTTATGTCTAATTTGTATCCTTCTTTTACTCCTAAAAGTTACCCTTTTACAGTTTAAGTAGTAGATGTCAACATCCAGTCTTTTTATTTTTATTTTTTTACTAAATTTAGAAAGTACCTTCTGCCACTGCTAATTAGGGTAATTAAAAAGTAATAGTCATTTCAGTCAAAATAATAGTAACTATACAATATCAAATTCTATAAACTTACCAGTAAAATTATATAGTATGGTTTTATTTTAAAGAACTGGCTACACATAGATAATGTGCTTATCTGGATAGCTAAATAAGGCTCTAAATGACTGGCTTCTCAGCTCCTAGATTTTGTAGATTTGATTATATGCCACTTAAACAAACCAAAACCATTAGAGAAATGCCAATAATGGACCTAAACACTAAATATTTTTTAATTCTTAATTTCATCTTTTTATCATTCCATTTAGACACAGGGATATGCTTCTCTGTCTGCTGTGAGGACCTGAGTTTTGGAGTTCACTATGGGATGAAGTGTTGATGCCCACACAGTATACTTTATTCTGTGATGCTCCAAGGAATGATATAAAGCAGTCCCTGTAATGCTTTTATCCAGTATCATACAGCTAGAAGTTCAAGAAATGAAGGCAACATCCAAAGTTGAACTATCTTGTATTTCATATAATTTCTGGCTAAAGAGCCTAAATGTACAAGAGAACACAGATGATATAAAATAATCTTTTCTCTTACTCTCATTCATTTTTGTCATAATACTAAAGCAAACCTGTGGGTACTAACAGGCTATTACTTAAGCCCCACCACTTTCCCTGTAAAGCATCTATCCATCTCCCAGAAATGCAAAAAGCTGGAGAATTTGGTTTAGACGGAAGACCAGAAATTGCATCAGTGCAGTGTGGGGCTGGGAGCTGTGGCGTTGTTTGCTTTAACTGCTATGAAAGTTAGAAGAGAATCTTAGCCTTCTTTGAGAACATGGCAATTTTCCATGTGGACAATTTTCTAGAGAGAAATGTGAATGCTTTTTGAAGCATTCATTACTTATTGAGTGTCTGCTCTGCTCACCCCAGAATTATAAGTATGATTAAGATATTGTTGAGCTCTCAAGGCACGCACAATTAAGCATCATAGACATGTAAATACACAATTAAAATGCGGGGTTGTAAGTGCTATCATAAAGGTAAGTGAAGAGTGCAGAGGGGGCAATGAGAAAGAAGCACATCGTTCTATAACCATGGCCAGGAAAGGGAAAAGGCGGCAGAGACTTTTCCCACTGGAGATGACCCAAGTGATCTATGGTGGGTGTACATTTCTATCACTGGCATTCATAGAAAGGAAGGGTGACCACATAAAAAGTGGACTTTAACAATTTATTATCAGAAATATTTACTTTAAATCTATTTGTGGATCTTCTTGATAAAGTATAACACAAAAATCTATATATGTATGAAATTACTTTAAAATAGATACCTAAAACTACTGTGTTAGGACTAAGACATTTATCTACACTTTAGTTAAATACCAAAGGCTATTTCTTATCCTATTGAGTTTTACACAGACAAAAATATTCCAAGGGAATTAACATAAAAAACTCTTACTCCATATCAACTAAATCTGTAATGAATTTTAAAGCATATACACTATTATTTCAATTCTTCTTTGGGTAAAAAGACATTCCTACACACACACACACACACACACACAAAAAAAAAAAAAAAAAGACATCAAAACTGACTCCAGTGGGCATCTTGTCTAGCAATCTACAGAATGGCACCAAGGACAAAATAAGGTGGGCTGACTGGCTAATTCCCTCTCACTTTTAGCCCATGTTCTCTGAGGTCACAACACTGACATGTTGATAAAGACCTGTGGGAAAGTCTTC
Organism: Muscardinus avellanarius; assembly: GCF_963383645.1. Taxonomy (NCBI): domain Eukaryota; kingdom Metazoa; phylum Chordata; class Mammalia; order Rodentia; family Gliridae; genus Muscardinus; species Muscardinus avellanarius. Next base: position 80,847,585 of record NC_137786.1, read on the forward strand.
ACTGCCTCTGACCTCTTGCTATTTGTTTTGTGGCTAGTGCATGAGTTCAATTTGTTCAAACTACTGTCTTAAACATTACAGTCACTCAAAAGATATTGAATGATAATCTTGCACCCAGAATAGAAAGTTAATCTGGATCTGCCAGTGGTGGGCTTTGTCCAGGGCCACTTTGCAGTTAACAAGTAGTACAATTTGCTGGATGTGGTATGTTAGAAAAATACAGGGAGGGTGGGACCTAGTGACCACTTCTTTGTTGCCATATGCCTATAAATACAGAAGGCTTGCAGTGGCATGAAAAATAATTCATACCCATGGGGCACTTTTATTTTGGTCCTACCCTGCACAAATTAAGCTCTTTGGTTTAATTTCTTCAGTTGCCACAGTTTGAAATGGCTATATTTTAATCTTTTTTATTATAATCGAGGTTACCATCTGTCCTTTCTGCAAACTAAATTTCAATCATGACATATAATAATGTTACCGTTGACAGAATTCCATAGGGTCCATTGGAACAAAAAGCAATGTATGTTGAAGATGTCTTCCAACCCTCTTCTTATCACTAGAGATGGGCTTTGACCCTAGTCTTTTTCATCTGCTGACCTAAACACCTTTTAAACATCTGATTGGTAGAATTCCATTAACTGACATTCTTTACCAGGTCCCCTCAGGGTCTTATTCTGGGATTGAGTAATAATAATAGGACTTCTTTTTTTCTAAGTCATAAAGCAGGTTTCACAGTGGCAAGAAAACTGACACCCAAGAGTCATGGCTCTCAACCTATTAGATAGAATACACCTTTTTTCGTATTGAAGATTTCGTAATGCCATCTTTACTATCCTGAAATAAAATAAAATGGATCATATGCCATTTTAAAATTTAATATAATGCATTAGTTCTTTTATAAAGGGGGATGAAATTGAAAGTTATTCACTATAATATCATGCATTGATTTATTAAACAAATATTTATTGAGTGACTATTATGTGCTAGACCGTAGGAACAGAAAAGAGAAAGGTCTCTGCTCTCTTGGAATTTACTGTGGAGGGGAGAAGGGAGGAGAATAAATATTGAATATAATAAATAAACTGTATCATATGCTAGAGAGCAATTAATGGAGAACAGAAAAATAGAATAGGGTAAGAAGTTTGAAAGTGTGTAGGAGGGTCACAGTTTATAAATTTACTTTGGTGGTTGAAACAGGCCTCAGTCAGAAGACAAGGACTGGGCAAAAGACTGAAAGAGGTAAAGCAGATGCCACATGGGTATCTGGAGAAAAGTGATCCAAAGAGAGGCGATAATGAGATAAAAATCCTGGTGCACAGGGTTTCTGACACTAGGGCACAGTAAGCAAAGCGGAGACAGGTAGATGTCACAGAAGTAATGGGAACGAGATGATGAAGTGCCTGGGATGCCAACTGAGTCTTTAGTATAAATTGTGTAAAATGACAGCCATTCCCAAGGCTTAAGTAAATAATATTTCAGGATGCCATCTAGATAATCATGAAACAGATTTAAAAACCATATCAAAATTTAAATGTTAAATTGACTATTTTTAGTCATGCAAGACATGGGAGAATTTATATTATAAAGACTTTGTGATGCTTTGTAGGGCATTTAGCATCCCCAGCTCCCAGCTGCCAAACACCAGTGGTCCTTCTCAATCACTATGGTTACTAAAATTCTCTAAATAAAATCTCTAAGACACCCAAAAGGGCAATACTATTCTCTCTCTAGTTGAGCATCAATGCTCTACATTAATGGCTTTTATATATTTTGGTCTTAGAAACTCTTAAGAATTATTGAAGATCTCAAAGAGTTTTTGTTTATGAGTGCCATATCTGTTAAAATTTGCCATTTAATAAATTTAAAAAATAATGTTAAAATTTATTGATCCACTAAAAATAGCAATAATAAATATATGCCACGTTAACACGAGAGTGAGAAAGCATTTGTAAAACTTCATTGTACATTTCTGAGAATAAAAAATGCAAATGGTATCATAGTATTATTATGAAAATAGTTTTGGCTTCCCAGAGATTCCTGGGCCACACTTTGAGAGAGAACAATAACTAGAGAACAATGAAAACAGGTTAAAGCCAAGTATAAATAGAATTTTGTTTCCTTTGGAACCTAGAACTAAATGCAAAATAGTATTTCTAGGATTGCATGTAACTAGATTTATTCTTAAGTACTAGAATTGAACCTTCTTGATCTATTATGGGAAGCTTGAGATTTATAACCAAAGAATGGGAAATGAAATGAGACCAATGAGAAATCAGAAAAGAAAGAAAAGGAAGACTAAAGACCTACAAAATAAGGAGAGGCCATGAGAAAATCATGCCCGAGAGCATGATAAATTAAGAGCATAGATAAATTACAGTGAAAACATGGAAAGGCTTCACGTTCAATTTACTTTAATATAAAACTATTTGTAAATGATTTGTTACAAAGGTGGAAACTCAAAAGTCATTTGGTCTAAAATGAGTATAAATAAAAATATAGTATAAGATCCTTTGCTTTTGCAAGCCTTCATAGATACTTTCAGACACAAAGTACTTATTTAGACTCTTCCACATGTTTCATGTGGAAGAAACACGAGGCTTTAAATTAGTTTCTCTATAAATAAATTAATTAGCTGGAAAGATTATTTGCAACAAAAGACAAGTGTAAGGCTTAAAGAATAGGTTCTGAACTAAGTGTGGCAGAGAATACCTGTAATTCAAGTATTTGGGAGGCTGAGGCAGGAGGATCACAGGTTCGAAGCCAGTCTCAACAACTTAGCAGGAATCTCAACAATTTAATGAGACTCTAACTCAAAATTAAAAATAAGCTGGGTGTGGTAGCGCACGCTTGTAATCCCCATGCTTGGGATGCTGAGACAGGAGGATCAACAGGTTCAAAGCCAGCCTCAGCTACTTAGTTAGTGAGACTCTCGGCAAATTAGTGAGACCCTGTTTCCAAATAAAGTATAAAATAGGTCTGGGAGTATAGCCTGGAGGTAGAAAGCCCCTGGGTTCCACCCCCAGTACCACCAAAAAAAAAAAAAAAATTAAAATAGGGTGGGGAATGTAGCTCAGAGGCAAAACACTCTGGGGCTCAATACCCAGAGTAAAAAAACAAAGCCAAAAGTCCTATATTAGGTGATTAAACAATATATATATATATATATATATATATATATATATATATATATTAACTAATCAAAGGCAACACAACTGACAATTGTCACCTGTCAAGTCTTTACCTTTAGAATGACGACTTTGTATTTTTATTTCTTTTATAAAATTTTAGAAATCTGTTATTCATCTTAGCACCTACTGAAGCATCTCAGAATCTGAGGGCTTGGAAAGAAGTCTTCAGGCCAAGTGGAATGGCCCATGTAGGGTGTGACTCCCCACTGCAACCAGGTGGCTATGCAGGCTCTGTTTTAACAGTTTCAGTGATGGGAAGTCCATCTACTTCACAGGAATATTTTGATCTATTTTTGGCAATTATAATTTTTGGAACAGGTTTCTTTATATTGAGCATAGAATTGTATACCTGTAGCTTTTATCTATTTTTATTTACCTTCTATAGCAATTTTTTTTTTGTGTGTGTGTGTGTGTGTGTGTGTGTGTGTGTGGTAGTGGGGTGGAACCCAGGAGCTTTCTACCTCCGGGCTATACTCCCAGACCTATTTTATACTTTATTTGGAAACAGGGTCTCACTAAGTTGCTGAGAGCCTCACTAAGTAGCTGAGGCTGGCTTCGAACCCGTGTGATCCTCCTGTCTCAGGCTCCCAAGCGCGGGGATTACAAGCGTGCGCCACCACGCCCGGCCATATAGCAATTTTAAAATCTATATGAAATGATGGATGTAGAGTGTAGAATGTTAGGGAGTATGAGATCAATGTTCATTACACTCTTACATGTTGAATGCTAAAGCTTGCTAAATATCCATTCTACCTTCCAGACTTTCTTCCTAAACCATAGAGGCCAGGGAGATAAAGTGACATTTTCAGACTCTCTTGCAGCTACAGATGATTAAATACCTTTCTGATTAAATTTGCTAGAAGGCAGCTTGCTCTCTGGAGCTGCACATTGGCTATTACTTCTCTTCTAGCTCCTATCTACACCTTCTCCATGTCAACTTTAGATAACTGGCAAAAGAAATCATGTTTTCAGTATTTTCCTGTCCATAGTATAAGTTAGTTGGTGGTTTAAGAGGAAGGATCTAGATTAGTATGCCTGCTCTTCCATTTATGAGTGTGTGTGTGTGTGTGTGTGTGTGTGTGTGTGTGCGCGCGCGCGCGTGCATTAACTGGATAAATCACTTACTCTCTTTCCACCTCAGTGTTCTAATTTATAAAGTGGGGATAGCATCTAATCAGGTTGTTAAGAGATTAGTTGTGATTATCCTTGTATCAAGTTCACAGCAATGTCTGACATGTGTTAGAGCTCAATAAATACTGAATTGCCATTATTTTTGTTATATTATCATTATCATCAAAACACTCTCCATTGACTTAATTATAATTTTAAAACTCTAGATATCCCAGGTGAAAATTCTGTTTAGTTTGTCATTATCCTTTAAAGAGGAGCTTCCAAAACTGGATTCCTATCCCAGCAGTCTGACAAGTATACTATACAGTATCATTCTCAACAACCCACATTTATTCAATGTAATAAATAGGTGTATATAAAATTTACTGTCATAAAACTTAAACTCAACAAAGAACCTAAAGCCTTTTTTATATTTCCTACTATAAATTAAGATATTTCCATTTTTAAAAACTCAGACAGGAATTTAGATTTATACTTTTTAATGTTCATTTTGTTGGGTAAAGCCAATTATTTTACTCTGAAATAATACACATACTTTGTATGTGTATGTGTATATGTACATGTTTATATATATAGTGTGTATATGTATATATACATATATAAATATATAAAATACTTATATTTTATATATGTAAATATAAAATATAAAATAAATTAACTTATAAATTATATAAATTAGTCTTATATAAAATAAATTAACTAGCCCTCTTAGTAAGTTGACAAGAAAGCTTTCAATTATCTCCTCATAGTCATTAGTAAATACAGTAAACAAGTTGGACCAAGGGCAGAGTCCTGTATTCCTCCCTTTGACATCCCCATTGACATCAAACCTTCAATCACTTTGAGCTTGGCTGTATAGTCATTTATGATTCTATCTATGCTGCTGTATATCCATGTAGTAAGTTTTTCTCTAAAAAATATTGTTTAAGTTCAAATCTTCTGTGTTGGCCACATTTCTCTGATCCATTGTTCTAAGAAATATATTGCTTATTTATAGAATTATATTGTAATATAAAAATATAAGGAATGCTTTATCTTAAAATGACTGTAGCATCTGAAAGCATTTCTTTAAGCACTGAGTGAAGTCCTGATGCTAGCACTCTAAGCCAACAGCAATTCTCTATTTCTTTACTCAAAGGATCATTTTGTAATCTTAGTTCCGCAGAACCCGATTAATTATTTTATAGTATTTCTCTTTCCCTCATTTCCCATTGATAGTGGGACCACCACTCTCTCAGCCCACAGTCCTTCACCTCTAGAGCATATCAAGCCCAATTATTAATCTCTTTTGTCATCCCACCTATTCTTCCAGAGCAGTATCTTCTAACCACGTGACCTGAATATGAATCACACATGATTTCTGTAATTCCCTTGAAATCACTGGCTCAGGCTCAGACCTCACCAGCCCATGTGCCAAGTTATGATTTTTATTTCCATTCCAACAAATATTTAATATCAACTGTTTGGCTTTTGAAGAATATTTTTACATTTCTAAAATTAGAATATGATTAATTTTTAAAATGCAAATACTACAAGAAAGAAACTTATTTCTGTGTAAGATGTGGCGGCACAAAAGAAGAGCAATGATTTTTTTATTTCTTTGCGATGTTCCTTTTACTTAGCCTCATTCTTAACAAAGAGATTTATAAACTATTGCGACTTCTTGAGCTTATATGTGTATGTATGGGTGGGTGAGTAGTACTGTTTTCTAATTGGGTATATTATGATAAGATTTTTAGGTGTTGGATATTTTTGTTGCATTATAAATTGGATAACATATCTTCTCAAAGTATACCGATTGCTTAAAAGTCTTTTGTAGTATGGTTATTTAAAAGTGAATAGGGATAATATTGGCTTACATAATTGAAATAAAGCATATTTTTCCTGGAAAATTTCAGTGCCCTTTTTTTGGTGAAGACTTAGGGTTTTTTGTTTCAAGCAATACAATTTTAAGACGTTAAGATAGCAAAAGTTAAGAAACTAAGAATACCTGCCCACCTCTATTTGGTAAATTCTTTTGCCCTTGATGACTTATAAAAATGGGGACCCACCCCACTCTATTTTATACAGTCCATGGAGTGGAACTAGGTACAGTATTGTGGCTATGTATTTTCTTTTCTTCCAACATAGGTTTCACATGATGATCACAACATATAAAGCTAAATCTATCAGATATATTCAATATCATTAAACATGATAATGACAATTAAGGGCTTATACTATTAAAAATTTAAACTGCTAAAATCCTATAAAAGAATCTATTTAGCTACTTCTCCCAGTAGCATAATTGTTTTCTGCAGGCCATATTAAAAAACAATTGCATGCATCTTACGCAATTTTCTAGAGGAACACAACTTAATTTTAAAGGACGCTATCTCGTCTATATTATGTATATGTGCTTGGTATCTCTCCAACTTTATATAAAACTTTCCAAGAGCAGGCTTGCCTTTTTCTGTACAGCTGCCTTTTCATTTTCTTTCTCTGAATAGACCCATAATGTTCAGGGAAAATACCAAGAATAATAAATCCCCATCTCTGTATAAAATACACCTTCATGACACACTCAAGCTGGAAATCACAGGGACCAATAAAAATGCAGGCAGCCTACTGATAATGAGGTCAGAAATACAAATAAATTTACTTTTAATGAAGACTGGAGGCACAGTAATCAAAGTGTTAAAATTCATTTCATGCATATCTCATTTGCTTCTTAGCTGATATTTACCACGCAATGCTGTGAGAAAGGAGATGCTCCAGATAAATGGCTCAATTAATTGTACAGAGGTAGACCTCTTTGAGCTGAGCCGGAGCTGTGAGCTCTTTATTAAAAGCACTATTCTGTAGCCCCTAACCTTGTTCCTTGACTCCTCTCTGGTTTCCAATTTAAACAAGTCCCCATGCGGCCAGCTCTAAAGGGCTTTGTCTCCCTGTCATTGTTAAGAGAGCGGAGGCATCCTGGAAGTGTGAAATCAGACCTCATGAGTTGAACGGTTCCCCAGGGAACGCTGGACTGCACAGAAGGTCAAAGTCATGGGCCGGACCATCTAAAAGTGTCTGATCGCTGGTCTGTGACACAGCAAGTTGGGGGTGGGGGCTAGACTGAAGAGGACTGAAATTGAACACATCTTAATTAAAGCCCACAGACAGCAAAACAAAATGTTTTCCAGGCAGCCTGTCAAATGGGGCTTAAATTTAGCTCTGCTAATGAATCTGAGCTGCTAACTGTTATTTCTTAAGATAATAAGACTCTCACGGAAGCTGATAAAAAAAATAAAACTGTGGCATGTCTTTTTCTGCTATTTTGGTACTTAAATATTTTCCAACAATGAAGACAGTTTTCCAAAAGGAAAACATGGGGAAAGTCTATGCAAATAAAGGGGTAGTAAACATCTCTCTTAATAACTAGAAGGTTTCTCGACTCCAGGGCTGGTGAGTCGCAAGACTATGCAAAGCCTTGTTTTAGAAAAAAAAAAAAAAATAGGCTCATGTAGCGGGACAATTTCAGGAACACATTCTGTTCATTGTAAAATTCCCTCTCTCTCTCTCTCTCTCTCTCTCTCTCTCTCTCTCTCTTTTGCTCTCTCTCTCTCCTTCTTTGCCCTCTGTTGTTTCCTGAAAACAGTGGTGCATTAATTTGAGATTAATTTACCTGGGGTGGAAAATTTTGTATTAGTGCATCTTTTAATACAGTGGAAAGGTAGAGCATCTTTTAAAGGGTTTCACAATTCTCCTATATCACTGTTCCTACTGTTCCTGAAACTGAGTGGTTGGTCTCCCTGGGGAGGCTATGACCTCTTCCTCAGGAGCAAAAAAAAAAAAAAAAAAAAAAAAAAAAAAAATCTCACACTAACCCAGGGGAAAATGAAGGGGAGGGGCTGAGGAGAGAACTCTTTTCTCTTTCTTCTCTTAGAACTTAAAAGAACCAAGAGGCCAGGTCTAAATACTCTGCAAAGAAAGCCATACTTGATTTAGAAGAGTTCAGCTGAAAGCAGAAATTAGGCTCCACTCAAGGAAAAGAATAATTAGGAGCTAGAAAAAGCAAGTTACAATAGAAACATTTCCTAGTACTGAAAAAAAAAAAATTTTTGCTTTCCTCATCAGTCTTTCTCTCCTCGCAATCTGCCCAGTTTTAAGAGATGTGTGATTTAGGGGTCTGGAGAATCTTCCCCAGCGAACACAGGGCCAGACAGTCTCTAGGTTTTGCTTTAATGGTGCAGACAGACATTAACCTTTTCACTGGTTAGCTGAGAGGTAAGTAAGTTGTACTGAGCGGTATTTCTCAGTCCCTCCAACTTTTTCCCTCACCAAGAATTTAGTAGAGCAACTTTTTCCAACCCCAGTGCCACTTTCTCAGGCTGTGAAAGGCTGCCCACAATTTGACTGAAATTTCAATCCACTCTTGTGCCTTGCTCAATGCATGTGTATGTGTGGGAGTTGTAAATTGAGGCCTTAACCACCAGAGTTAATCTCTTTTTAAAATCTGTATTAACCTTAATGATTTGAAGTGCACTGTCCAACACTGGGCTATTGAGACTGGAGAAAAAACTACCCCCGACTATCAACAGTTTATTAGGGGCTTAACTGAAGTGACCTACTGTAGTATGTTCAGCTGAACAAGGCTATAGGCTTTTTGTGGAAAGGGAAAGAATTGAGGGTTTCATTAAAAAGTAATTTGTGCTTTATACTCACTCATTCAAAGAGAGTCTCAATTGCTCTTTATTCGCACAGAGTTAATACAGTATCACAATGTTTCTCAATGAATGTGTTGTAACAAAAGAAAAATTTTACATTTTGAAAGGAAAAAAATTCTTTGTAACTGCAGTAAGATTGATGGCTACTTAAAAGATTACAGAATCTCTCTCTGGTGTTCAGGCTTAAGGATGGAATATTAAAATTTAAAAAATTTCCCTTCAACAGTGGAAGTTTAGCTTTCTGTTCAGATCAGGAGAAGTAGTTTTAAAATAAAACAAAGTTGGTCAAATATGTTTGTCTTGTTAGATTTGTCTAGACCAAAAAGAAAAAAAAAAGTGTTTGAAAGCCAAATATCTTAGAATAATAGCTTCATTTGTACCAGGTTAGAAAATAGTCTTGGTTTAGCACAGATAATTATCAATGATTTAAAATCTCCCCTCTCCTTCCATGACACATCTAAATGAATGCTTATTTGAAGATTTGAAGACAGCACTGTTCACTGACTTCCCTCTTTTTAAATGATTACTTGATGATGTGTAGAGTTCAACTATTACTACCCATTGACCTGTGCATCACATCCTTAAAGTTCTTTGATGAGTAAGAGATAAATTATACTAAGAGTTTATTTGTGCTCCAAATTAACTGAAAAAGACTAGGAAGCATCAGGATATATAAACTTATTTATCTTTTTTCAGAAGTACAGATTACTTGAAAAATCAGTAGTACATTCAGATATTTCTGACTTAGATACATGGTCCTCGATTTTTTGCCCCCATCACAAATGTCAGACCACAAAAGGTCCAAGAGTGAGCAAGGTCAAAGACTGAATTATTCTCTTGCCCCTGAATAGTTCAACATCTCTCTTGTTCAATTCAAAGCCCATTAGATTATAAGGTCAGCAAGGAATGAGGAATCATTAGATTTATATCCCTAAAACTGAAGGGAAAAAAATGGAGACTCTGTTATTTAGTATTCTCCAAATTAATGTTCATTTTATCAAATCAAAATTATGTCTCATTGAATCCCTAGAGGAAAGGCCATTGTTATTCACATCAATTTACATAGACCATTAAGAAAGAAATATCTCTATTTTCCCCAGCTTTGAAAGAACATGTACTCTAACTTCCATGGTAGCATACAGGCCAAGTAGGTTACCATAGTTGCATATTCATGAAGTCTTAAAATCAATGACAGCTTCTTTCTAGAGACAAACTTATATAACAGTATTCACTTGAATAATGGACAGGTAGCTAAGCTATTGAAGCAAATGGTGCCTGCATTTTTCCATAAAAATATTATCCTAATTTGATTATAACCATGCCAGAAATAAAAGTCATAAAAATGAATAAGCTTACCATTCATAATTGTTTAGCACAAAAAGCCAAGTCAGCATATATGCAAAGAGATTACAAACTACCCTCTCTTCCACTACTTTTAGGTACACCTATTTTGAAAAAATTCTGACAGTTACTATCTCCTTCATTACAAATGAGTTGATAATTAGCTCTTTAAAAAATCTATAAACTGTCAACATTTTTACTTTATCATATAGTAAAGTCACTTTATAATATGCAGATATTGAAACTTAAAAATATTACTGTCTGAGGGCAAACATCTGCTATATTAGTTTGAATATACAGTTATCTTTTGTTCTAGTTTTGTTTCTGTTGAATGAACTACAAAAGACACAGTGATTTGTGGACTCACGTATGATAAGAAAAATATATTTCTTCTCTTCAAATATGTCTGGTACTGGTTTAGGGTCATCTTGCTAAACATTTACAATGATAAATATCAAGATTGCTACAAATAATAAGTAGATTCTTTCTGAAACACTGAAATTTGCACAAAACCTGGTCAAGTCAGTCCTATTTGTTACCAGCTTGAGATGGATAATTTAGTGAATGGTATAAACATCACTCATATTCTTATGAAATTAAATTATAAATGGATAGTCACATTTGCACTTTAAAACAATGATTTTATTCTAGAACTTAATTTAATAATTAACATCAGCCCATTTGTTAGTATATCATAGAAATTACAGTCCCCAAATAAGGAAGTTTTAAGATATAAGACTATTTTTTTTTTTTTTGGTGCTGGAGATTAAATCCAGGGGCATTCTACCACTGAAGTACATCCCCAGCTCTTTTGATTTGTTTTGTTTTGAGACAAGTTCTCAGTAAGTTGCCAAAGCTGGCCACAAACTTGCCATCATCCTGGCTCTGGTTTCTGAGTAGTAATTGGTATTACAAGCAAGAATCACCACATCCAGTCCATTTTGTCAGTATTACAAGCCTATTTTCTGGTTTAAAAAAATCCAAACAAAGCTGGGCGCGGTGGCTCACACTTGTAATCTTAGCATTTGGGAGGCTGAGACCGGAGAATAGCAGTTTGCCGACAGCCTCAGTTACTTAGTGAGGCTCTTTGCAACTCAGTAAAACCCTGTTTCAAAATAAAGAATAAAAAAATAGGGCTGGGGATGTAGCTCGGAGGTAGAATGCCCATGGATTTTATCCCCAGTAACACACACACACACACACACACACACACACACACACACACACACAATAATAATAATAATAATCCAAATAGTCTAGATGCTTAGATTCAGAATGATCTCAGTATATGCTAAGAAATAGGAACAATTGGAGCAGCAACCTAGATATCAAGAGTTCATGCCGAGAGTGGTGGTGCATACTTGTAATCCCAGTACTTGAGAGGCTGAGACAGGAGTATCATAGGTTCACAGCCAGCCTCAGCTACTTAGTGAGACCTCCCAACTTAGTGAGACCCTGTTTCAAAATAAAGAATAATAATAATAAAAAAAATAGGCCTGGGCATGTAGCTCAGAGGTAGAATGCCCCTGGGTTCCATCCCCAGTACTGCAAAAAAAAAAAAAAAAAAAAAAAAAAAAGTTCATACTAGTTATAGGGTATTACACATCTTTTAGTAAACCATGTAATACATTTTGTGCAAGCTTAAATTACAATTACTTTCCTCAAGAAAGTAAGGTGATATTGTCTGAGAAAATGAGAAAAGATAAATCAATATTGTTCTGATAAAATGACAATACCTGGAAAAATTATTCCTAGGTTATTTTGCTTGTTATTGTTTATTCTTACCATCTGACCCTACCTTTAAAAAGCAGAACTAGAATAAAAATCAGAGGGTTGGCAGAGCTTTTTAAGATCAACTCTGAATCTTTAAATTATTTCCTTTGATGATCCACTCAGATGAAATTCAGAATTGGAATAGATAGTGGTGCAAATTTGCATTTGCTTGATACATGAAACAGAATTGCATCATTTCTTACCTGTGACGTCAGCGGCCATCAAACTTTCTGCCCTGATGACTTTCACTTGGAGGAATCCCACATCTTTGAGGTTGTGAAATATCCTCAGTGGGCTCTGAAAGACCCCAACATTATCATCAGAAAAGAAATCACCTAAGGTGCTGAAAAAGCACCTAGTCTTATGGTTTATCTCAGGATGTTGCCAAGAGGCCTGAAAGTTCATTTGTGTTTCTTCAATACAAATTACTCTTTCATTATCATGAATGCACATACACTCACAATTGTGAAGCTAGTTATTGCTATATAAGTAGATTTTTCTGAAAAAATAAAAAACAATCACCTTTCTTCCCCATACATAATTATCTATAGATTGTGAACAATAAATTATAGATGTGTCTGTTTTCTTATTTCAGTGTTCTCTCCCAAGAAATCTTTAATCTGTAGGTATTGTGGTTTGGAGTCTAATGATTCTTTTTTTTTTCCTTTCCTTTTTTACATTTGGTACTAGGAGTTGAACCCAGGGGCATAATACTTTTGACATACACCGCCAGCCCTATTTTTTAATTTTTTTTAAATTTGGAAACAGGGTCTTGTTAGGTTGCCAAGGGCCTTGCTAAGTCGCTGAAGCTGGCCTCTAACCTGTGATCCTCCTGTCTCAGTCTTTCCAATACTGAAATTACAGGTTTACGCTATCATGCCTGCCGAGACTAGTGATTCTTAATATTAACTTTTGAATTGTTGGTTATGTAACATTCTTCAGACATGATGGGGGCAGATAAAAAAAAGTCAACACTAAACTAATCAATTCTTTTTTTTTTCTTTTTGATGAGTTTTGGAAATTACATTGTGCTGTATGAAAAGAGGTCATGTAAAGATTGTCTGCTAATATTTAATTCAAAAGACTTATATAGCTCTATAAACCTTTTAAGGAAAAAATAGTGGTTTAAAGTAGATCAAATTGATGATTAAAAATAAGCTGAAAAGTAGTCATTTTAACTTGCCATTTTATCTGTATGGAAGTATGAAAACTTTGATGAAAAACCACATAATAAAAGCTAATTCACTTCATAAATGAATAATCATGGTGTTTTAATAAGTATAGTACTTGAAGAAATTAAAATGCCATGAAGCCAATACACTATTCAGAAGTCTAATTAACGGGCACAGATACTTTGAGTAGAACGAAACTCTAGAATACTTATAAGTATTTGTTGAATTACATTTCATGGCATTTTTTCCTACGGAGAGGTCAGCGAGTCTACACAGCAGATCAAAGACACTTCTTTACAGGCATCTTTAAAATGTTTCTTGTGACCAGGAAGCATAACAGACTTTTGCATATTAAAGCCACCTATTAAAATGTTACTCGAGTAAAATCATCCCGTCCCTGTATTACTAATGTGAAAATACTGGAAAGCCAAAGCTTCCTGCCACAAGAACTTTATCAGTCCCGTATGACTAGTCGTTTTTTTACATTGAAGCTATGACCTTGGCTCAGCAAGAGGAGGAAATACAGATATATTTGTAATCTCATAGCCTAACTTTTTAAAAACAGTGTTTATCACAAGGATTAACTCCTAATCTTTTATTGTCTTTAAACAGTTGTTCATCACCAAAAAAAAAAAAAAAAAAAAAATGTGTTTAAAATACCCAGATGACAGGGTTTAGTAAAAATGTGCTTCTCTCTCCATTTAAGTTCTCATAAATTAAGGGCTTAACAGTGGGGGCTTTAGACAGCAATATTATAATTCCGAGGTCTGTAGGCAAGTTGTGTTCCTTCAGTACTGATCTGGTTTGGGAAGCTTCTTATTTCAGAGCTTACCCAGGTTGATAAAATAGCTAAGTTACCGATGTTAATGAGGGGGGAGCAGTTTTATCGAAAGGTTCCAGTACTTTCATATTTCAGGAGCTATTTAAACTAAGTTTCATCATGACTAAAACAAACATCATCAGTTCTCCTGTCTGAGAATCATTTCATTCTGGGCAGCTCATTCCACAGACACACTGTCTTCTAGTCCTTCAGCTCTGATGCTCTGCTTCCCATTTGGAGGGGGTAATTATTGTTTGACAGTTTCCTTTCTCCAAGTCAGCTGACACTCAGTAATTTATTGTAAATTTCAACTGTTTAGGCCAGTGACACATAGATTATAATAAGAACTCAAAAGAAAGCAAATCAACATATCAGTTTAAAAATATAACTTTAAGTAATGCTTCATCAAGAGGCATCCCAGCCTTGTTATTTATGGTTATTTTAGAAGACCGCAAAAACCTGGATGGCTTCTGAAGCCAGAAATTTCCATAGCAGAGGAATCTATGATTTGCTGTGAATCCTTTCAGCCCTCAATAGATGGGAAGAGATTGAAATGCTCTGGAGAGGAGTCCTCTTTATTTTTTTAATGAAAGGCTGTATAATATATTTTCTCTATGGCTGCAGCAGCTGTCAGAGAGAGCAGCTCGGTTCAGCTCTATTACGGGAGAAGCAGTACCCCAGCCTATGGCATGGAGATGCTCAGAGGGGCCAGGGCTGATTGACAGCTTGTCACCGTGACGTCTTATTCCATCTCTGTTATGGAGAAAATTAATGTCACACCACCAGCCTTATGACTCGCTGTCATCTTGGAACCGCTCACCTTTTATCAATGCTCTAAATAACATTTCAAGCCCATCGTCTCACGGTGGACAATCCGGTCAAGGGACATTAAATCAGATGACTGTGAAATGTCATAATAAAAATGGAATGCTAACAACTTCTTCTCTAAACTAGCTCCTCTGGTTTTTAAACTGTGACAAGGGGGAGCAAGGGTTCAGCATACCCGTTCTGAAAAGGTCATACAATCGCTCTTGGTCTACTACCCATTACTACCCGCCCCCTATTGACCTTCCTTCTTTCCCTCTCCCCCAAAAGAAGAAAAAAAAAAAAAAAGGAAGATGAAGAAAAGAAAAATGGAATTAGCCATCTTTTCAGAACATGGTGATCAAATAATGGTTCACATAGGAATGTCTGTTTAATTTGTGGGGCTCCAGTGCTTAGTAAGGAACAGCTAAACAACGGTGGAAAGGTTTTTCAGAGCTGTTTCATATCAGAATAGGGCAGTTCATTTACTTTCCTCACCATGACCGATGCCAAATCAAGTTCTTAAGTTTAACCTCAACTTTTAAAAATATACATGTTCTTACAGGAAGATATATATAAAAATTCCCTGAACAAGTAAGCTCCTTTATATGTGTCTTCAAAACAAGAGATATTTCAGACATGATACAGTACTCACTGATTTTGTGATGCATATAATAAAATGAAAATATGCGAAAGGCATAAAATAAAGCTCTTTGTCCCTGTATTGCTACAAGCAATTATAACACATATGCTACATTACATATTGTAGTTTCTTAGTAAGTTTGTGGTGAGAGGTATAGACCTATGCCTAAAATTCAGGGTTATAAAACAACACATCTAAACATAGTTCAATTTTTAAAATATTGAGCAAGGAACTAATCTGAGAATTATCTGCTATATCCAAATAACATTTTATAATTTATTGAAATAAATAACATTTGAAAGAAGGTGGCAAACACTCAAATTCTGAATGGAAATATCTGATTTAAGAAAGTCCATCTAGCAAAAAGAAAAATTAAATCAATAATAGATGGATTACTTCTAATTACTTGGGCAGAAGTATCACCTTCCTATAGGGGATGATAACATTGTAATCCATTAGCTACATTACTATAATACCTAGAAGAGTTTATATATTAATGTACCAATTAAATCCTTTATAATAGTTTTAATTCACAGGGCTCATTTCTGGTAAGAGGAGAATATGTGTTAGTGTATACTCATATGTGAAATAACTTTCATAATTGCAATTATATATTAGAAGATGCTTTACAATACCTTAGGCTCTTAGGTGTTTAAAAATATATGCTATTTAGCCTTGCTAAGTCACCTCTATTAAACTGTTTATGATAACACCACTGGTGGATGAGTTGTACAAGCATTAGCAGACAGCTGATTCAGTGGAGATAGCCAGAATAAATTTGCTGAAGCGCACATCCTGCTAATCTGTTTGAAGAATATTGTAGAGCATTAGTACCAGCACTTCATGTTATCTGCACAGCCTGATAAGGTACATCTTTATTAAATTCAGTTATTGAAAGGATGTCAGTCAGCAAATAGGAATATTTTTTTAAAAAGCCATTCTTTGTTAGTCAGAGCTTGGTTTCATGGCTGAGTGTCTAGAGGAGCCTTCTAAACACCTGGCAGCGTTGTACAATACAAGCTTTGTAATTTTAAGTGGAAAGGCTTTTTCCCCCAGCTTCATGGGTACTGAGGCATTTACTTTTTCAAGCCTCCGTGGAAGGAACGGTGGAGTAAGAGCTCCCCTCTCTGTTGATTCATGAAAACTACACAGTGAGAAGTGCACTGTGGGAAGATGCTGGGAAAGAGAAAGGGTTGGTTATAAACGTTCGGGTTTGGTCAAATTATAAGAGGGTAGTTATTATAGTCACTCGATATTCCATTCTTTCACTCAGTATTAGAGCAAAAGGAAGGGAGCTTTCTTTTAACTGCGTCTCATATTCAATTTTTTAAAAATAAAGGAAAGAAGTGAAGCTTTTTTTGAACAGTGAAAATAAAAATCACTTCTGTGAATACTCTCTGGTTACCAACTTTCTAATTAACAAACATGACATTGAGCCCATTTCAAACTTGAAAGGACAAAGAAATCTTAAGTACAGCTATACTGAGTCAGTGCATTCAGCTAGGAAGCTTCCCTGTATGATACGGTCACCGATCAGAATCCCAGAATCTAGAACTTTCTTTGGAATTGATTCTGGAGACCAAGCATCTAGAGATTACAGGGTGAAGTAAGCACTCCTGAAAAGTCCAGGCGGCAGCTGCATGTGCCCAGGAGGTTGCTTCTGCTTAGCCTTCCTGCATATATCATCTCAAAAGTACTTCTGTCACTCAGAGCACATCATTTATAACCTCATCCAGACCCATATGACTCCAGAGGGAGCAGGAGGGGGGGCATACGTACATATCTCTTTAATATCTCTTCCCGCTCTTTCTGGTCCTCCAGGGAGTTGGCCGAGAGGTCAGAGATGCTGACAGTGGGTGAAGCTGTCAGAGTGACGAGCAGCACCAGGTGGCCCTCACCCTCTTCCAGCTGCAGCTCCAACTTGTGTGTCTGTTCCCTACTGAGGGACGACAGGTCGACCTGGCACCTAAAAACAAATGTTTTGAATCAGCAAGTGGCTTTTTTTTTTAATGCTACATCAAACAGCAGAAGTATGGGCTGTTCAGAGCTATTTGAAAAATGAATCAATAGAAATACATACTATTTGAGTCCTGAAAAGAATACAGCTTTCATGCCAGCTGACTTTTTTTTTTTAAAAAGTTCATAGCCTAGGGTCTGTAATTGCTTATTTCCTGTTAGTTAAAAACTTAGTTACCTAAATGAAGTTTGCTTGTTAACCACTATTACCATATTCATGAAGTGGTGGGGACTTCCTCTCCCTGGGTAGCTTAAGGGACCAGATAGGAGGGATTTTGCTCTCAGGAAGACTGAGGTGAGAGGTCCAAAGGGGCAGGTACCAAGAGTCTGTTTTTGTGTCACTTTTCAAACATGGACATTTCTCCTCATTCATAAATGTTACTAAGGAGTGAATTAAATATGTAGTTGGTTATGCCATGAGTTTTTTTTTTTCTTTTGGTGGTACTGGGGTTCTTGGAAGCCCTCATATCTCTGGGCTACACTCCTATGGGCTACACTCCCAGACCTATTTTATACTTTTTTTTTAATATGGAAACAGGGTCTCTTAAGCCAGTGCGACTGGCTTTGAACCTGTGCGATCCTCCTGTATCCACCTCCCAAGCGCGTGGATTACTAGCATGCGCCACCACGCCCGGCATATGCCATGAGTTTTACATCTTGAAAACCATGCCAATTTACTAATGGTACATTTCATAAGTCTAAATAAAAGTGCACACGCCGGACATGGTGGCGCACGCTTGTAATCCCAGCATTTGGGAGGCTAAGACTGGATGATCCCAGTTTGGAGACAGCCTCAGCTACTTAGTGAGGCCCTCCGCAACTTAGTGAGAACCTGTTTCAAAATAAAAAATAGGGCAGGGGGTGAAGCTTGGAGGTCAAATGCCACTGGGTTGCATCCCCAGACCTGCAAATAAATAAATAAATAAATAAATAAATAAATAAATAAATATGCACAAATCCTATGAAAACACTACCGTCTGAGTGTTATGCCTTTACAAGGGTTTTATAACTTAACCCTCTATGCTCTATTTCCCATTCTCAGAGCAAACTCTTTTCATAAAAATGTTAATTGATTTTGAAGAGACAGATAATGTGGTGACCATAAGGCTAATAACCTGAGAAAAAGGTGGCAGACATGAATGAAAGGCATTAAACATGGGAAATAGCCAATTATGAGAGTAAATGTGGTTAACATCTCATAAACAACATGGTCAGCTATAGAGGGCATACTAAATTCTTAATCATTTTTATCCTTCACTCTTTCTTATTAGCATTTTACCTTTAAGTAAAATGCCTAGAAAGTGGGCCTTGCAGCTTGTCATTGGGTTCAAACATTTCTGAAGCATGAGTAACTTTTAGAAAATGAACAGAAGTCTGAGATTGACTTTTATTTTTGCCTACCAGTCATCATGAATGAGGGTCGTGTCCATGCAAACAGCGGGGAAGAAACACGGGAGCATAAAATGAAAGGGAAGGTGATGCCCTGGTCAGTGGTGGGAAGTCAGTGTGTGCAAAATGCCAACTAGCTCTGAGGAAGTGAGAAGTCAGAGTTTATCCCCAGTCTGGGAAACGGCCTCCTACAGCGAGGATGTGCATCAAAAACCCTCCTTGTTTCTCCCAAGACAGTGTCCATTCCCAAACATTCTTCACTGTCTCCTCAGTTTCTCAAGAGTGAAAAAAGATTACAAATGCCTGTTTAATATTCTAATTGAAATTGGAATTAAGTTCTTATCAATAACACAAGGAACAAACTCAGATATATGTATCTGAAAAAACAATCATTTAATGTATTCTCTAAGAAGAAAAGCAAGAGTGATTTTTTTGAGATCTCTCCAGCACTGGGCATAGTGCCTGGCCAATAGTTTTCTGAGTGCCAGGGAAGCTCTGACTTGGCTCAGGAGGGTGATACTGGAGAATTGAATGGGAATTGTGATCCTAACAGTACTTTTTGCTGAATATAATTGGGATCAAGAAAGGTCCCCCAATTGCTGGTCTTCCCTTCCCTTTGTTTTCTTTTTCTTTTCTCTTCCACTTGCTTTGATCATGCCTTGATTTGCCAGACCCTTTCTTGCCTTGTTCTTCTTTCTTCCTTCCTTCCTTCCTTCTTTCCTTCCTTCCTTTCTCTCTCTCTCTCTCTCTCTCTCTCTCTCTCTCTCTCTCTCTTTCTTTCTTTCTTCTGTACTGGGGATGAAACGCAGGGGCATTTTACCTCCAAGCTACATCCCCAGCCCTACTTTTTAGTCCTTTTATTTATTTTTTTTATACTGTATTTTATTTTATTTTTTTTAACAATTTTTTTATTGAACATAAATAGTATACATTTACACTATATTTGGTGCCCTCTCCCCCCCCCCCGCCCCCATTTTCCCTTCCCCCCTCCCTCCAATGGTTGTCCAGGTTAACCATATCTTATTCATAATTTTACACATGTTCAAGTGTAGACCCTTATTAATCAAGACCGGCCTTCCTCCTCTCCTATCTTACCATCTAAACTTAGCTAAGAAGAACAAAATTATATCATTTGAAAGAAGATGGAAAGCCCTGGAGAACATAATGTTAAGTGAGATCAGCCAAGCACAGAAGAAGAAGATACATATGTTTCCTCTAATATGCCCAAACTAGGAAACACAAAGAATACCAGTGGGCCTCCAGATAGTCCTTTTATTTTTTGAAACAGGGTCTCGGTGAGTTGCGAAGAGCTTGCTAAGTAGCTGAGGCTGTCCTTGAACTGTGATCCTCCGGTCTCTGCCTTCCTAATGCTGGGATTACAAGCATGTGCCACTATGCCTGGCTCTTGTCTTGTTCTTTTCTATGGCGCTGTATCACTCTGAAGACTCTAAAACACATGGAAGCCTTCTGGAGCGTTTTCCTCCATGCCTGTGACTGCTTTGCCCTGGTGGTGTGGAGGCTGGCTTGAGCTTCATTTGTGTCAGAGTCATTACCTGAGGAAGGTGCTGAAAGATAACTTGTTCCAGGAATTGCAAACTAGAAACTGTCTAGTGTCTGGAATCTGGTCCACAGATTTGTTGTTTCTGCTTGGAGTGCTAAAGAAAGTTTTTGAATTTAATATGGTAATTTTTTTGTGTGGTACTGGGGGTGGAACCCAGGGGCTCTTCTACCTCCAGGTTATACTCCCAGACCTATTTGTACTTTATTTGGAAACAGAGCCTCACTAAGTAGCTGAGAGCCTCACTAAGTAGCTGGGGCTGGTTTTGAACCTGTGAGATCCTACTGTCTCAGCCTCCCAAGTGCTGGGATTACGAGCCTGCGCCACCACGCCCGGCTAATAGAGTAATTTCTAAATACAGGGCAAATGTCCTCTGAATTAGCTACAGTCCTTAGTACTGTCTTTTAGTTTCAGCTGGCCTATTTCACTTAATTACTCTACCTGGTTCCAACAGGCATAAGGATTTGTGATACCTGAATTCTTTAATTTTCCAGAGAAAAAACTGAAGTCCCAGAGAGATTAAAAGACTTAATGAAAATCTAAAATTATCAACAAAGCCAACACCTGGACCTGACACTGTGAAACCCAAGATCTAGCCTCTTCCCTCTATCAGATGTCACTAAGTAACTGTGAATCCCAGGAGGAAAGTATACTGGTAGCAATGGGTCTCAAAGTAGCAATATATGGACACGTTTTTAAGCAAGAAAAATGATCTCAGTTTCCAAGTGCATACAGGTATGTTGTTTTATTTTAATGCTTTTCAAAAATATACATAAATTAGAGAAGCAGGCTATAAGTTATGCTCTTATAAGATGATTAAAAATTTTGCAAATTAAGTTTTAAAACCTAAGAAACTAATAAAACTTAAATTAGTAACATGAATTTGTTACAAAGATTATATTTTGCTGCAGCAACTAAAATTTCAATATTGAGCTTACTCACAGAAATAGTCAAACTCATGTCCTGTTCTAGGTTTAGTGCTTCAAAATTTGAGAGTACTATTTATGTAAGTATGTTGGCCAAGAGAATGAGATGCTTCAGTGTTTTTTGTGCTAGTTGAGGTTATTTAGACCTTCTATTTATCTAAAAATTTCTGCTTAGGAATAAGAAGCCATTTTAAATGAAGTGTCAGCCAGCTGTGGTGGTGAACACCTGTAATCTCAGTATTTGGGAGGCTGAGACTGGAGGATAGCAGGTTTGCTACCAATCTCAGAAGCCTAGCAAGACCCTCAGCAACTTAGTAAGACCCTGTTTCCAAATTTAAAAAAATTAAATAGGATCATGGGTGTAGCTCAGAGGTAGAATGCCCCTGGGTTCAATTCCCAGTACAACAACAGCAAATACAACAATAACAGCAACAACAAAAGAAGTATCACCTATAACTAGACAAAACTGTATTATTAACTTGAGGATAAAGTTTATATTACCCGCTGAGCAAATATGAGCAGAGACAGAAGCCCAGTGACATGGTCTACTGCACTGTGAATATGGTACTAATGGTTGTGGGAGTCTCCTGTGTTTGGCTCGCCTGTATTGTTATGTTCTACACAAACGAAAGATATATTATATTTTGGATATAGAAATACTAAGTGGCCATTCAGATAGTCTACCATAGGCATAAATTCATGGTTTCTGGTTATTAAAATTAAAATGCAAAATTAAAAAGCACCAATGCAAATTTCTGAAGTCCCAAAATACATTCAGAGGAAAAAGCCTAGAGTCAGATTCCCTTGGTTGTAGCCCTCCGTTTTTCACTAATTAGTTGTGTGACCTTTTTTAAAACAACTTATTCTCTTGAATTTCACTTTCATCATCTGCAATTATGAGTTAATTGAACTAGATGAACTTTAAATTTTCAAAAATCCCAAATCCCAAGATTTGTTATAACTTTCTCCATGTTTATACTGGCTACATATTCCTTTCTTTTCAATCACAAACTAAAAAACTAAGAGAACAGGTTTATCTTATAAGGCAAGAAAATATTAGTCCTCAAATATATATATATATTAATATAAATGTATAAATATACTATATATTATATATAATAAAAAATATATAATTTGTGGTACTGGGGGTGGCAACCAGGGGCTTTCTACCTCCAGGTTATACTCCCAGACCTATTCTATTTTATATTTTATTTGGAAACAGGGATCTCACTAAGTTGCTGAGAGCCTCACTAAGTAGCTGAGGCTGGCTTTGAACCTGTGCGATCTTCCTGTCTCAGCCTCCCAAGTGTGGGGATTAGAAATGTGTGCCACCACTCCCAGCCCTCAAATATATTTTAAAAAAATACTCAACATTGGTGCAAGAAGATATCTAATCTCACCTAATGTAACTTCAAATTGTATTATAAGAAACAGCAGGGTGTACTTCTAAGGACACACACATATAACAGAGAGAGAGAGAGAGAGAGAGAGAGAGAGAGAGAGAGAGAGAGAGAGAGAGAGAGAGAGAGAAGAGAATAGAATAGGGAAGAGGAAGAGGAAGAGGAAGAGGAAGAGGAAGAGGAGAGGAGAGGAGAGGAGAGGAGAGGAGAGGAGAGGAGAGGAGAGGAGGAGAAAGAGGGGTTGTAGAGTCTACTCTTGGATTAAAGAAACAAATTCTCTTACTTTCTGTTTTATATTGGGGGTTCCACATGTGGGGGTGTGAGAACTTACCTAACATATCTTATGCAGCTCCTCAGATTCTCCTGTAGCTATGCATCCTAGGCCCTTGGCTGCTTGCTTTGCCTGAGCTGTTACTTTGTACCCCCAAAGAGCTGCTTTCCATCTTAATTATGATCAGTCAATGGTGTCTGGGTTTTCATGAGTCTTCTATCTATAGATGGCTGTTCTTTCTCATACCCAAATGGGCTGGTCCCTCCCCCTGGGTACCCTCCCCCTGGATACCCTCTCCCTGGATACCCTCTCCCTGGATACCACTGTGCATCTGGGCCTAGCTGTCACACACCTAGGATTTCTGGCTTCTAAAGCCACCTGTGCACTTGGATGGAAAGCCACACTGTGAGTATGAAACCTGGTTCCCAGATCAATGGCAAAGAAGCTCAGCGAAGCAATGCAAAAGTTGTTTCCTTAGGGGGGAACTTGGATCAATGGGATTGGGCCCACAGAAAAAAATTCCTACACCTTTGCTGTCATAGACAGTTGCAAAATATGATTCTATATTCCCTGACTATACATGGCCAAGTGGGTGTGCTGCTGAGCAACTAGTTGTGTCTCTGAAACACAGGAAATAGTGACTGGCCCAGGAATATATGACCTGGGATTTCTTTCTCATCTTCCCTGCCTGCCATCTTTATAGCTTATGTTCACTGTCAGCATCAAAACCCTATCATTGCCTAAGCTCTGTTTCTAGAGAACGTGAGTAGAGGCCAGAACCATGATAGAGTTCATGAGAGCAGTTATGATGTCCAAGGCACACACCTGACCAGGTCTCTCCCTTGGTTTCCCACCACTACAAAATTACCTGAGCAAGTCAACCGTACCCTCCACAAGCTAATGTGTGGGAAGCCATTAAGGTTTTCCCCTACAAGAATATTTCCGATTCAGCTGACTGTCCTTCACCCAGAGTCAACAAGGTTTGGGGTCATGGAAAGTTCAGAGTAAAAGGTCTGGGAGAAGATCAGGTGGTGATGGCACAGGTAGGTGATTAACCTACCTGTAATGTATGTGCTTTGGATTGGTCTTTATTGTATTCTGGTGGTGATAGCATGAGGATATTGATTGACCTGTAACTGTATAAATACCTCTAGAGAAATAAACCCATAGTCGGCCCAATAGAGAATACTGACCCAGGAGTAGGGGTCAACCAGTAGAGATAGTAGGCTGGTATACCCCCCCCCCCATGTTAGAATTAAAAAATTCTTAGAATCAAATTCTTAAGAGTTGAATTCTTCATCCTCATGCCTCTCTTCGGAACCCATCCTTTTGCCGGCTGGCTCCGGCACTACTGTCAACTTGTGCTTCACTTGCTAATGCATTCATCTGACTTGTCCTTCCAGATGTGGCTTATAGTTCTCCCATCATTCATGCATGGGGACACCTGCTTCTTTATGTTTGAACCAGGCATCCTCTCTCCTTGAAATGATACATCTACTTAAGTTTTACTAATTCTCATTGAAATAAGTTGCAGTAGTTGTCCTAAAATATTTTGAGAGCAGGGGCAATGTCTTGTTTCTAGCACCTGGCACAACGCCTGGAATGCAGCTGGGGCTTTATCAGTTTTAAAGTGCTTCCATGCAGATGCAGGATCAGAGAGACCAGAAATCTACCCTGGGTGATCATGGAGGAGCCAGAGCTAGTGAATAATGCACTCATTCTGCCACTTCTATATCGTTTCTCTAGAAAGTGGTCTGGTTTCTTGCCAATGCCCATTTCACTTACTCATTCATTAATTCACTCACTAACAATTTTATATATGTCTATGTGTTGGGTCCTCTGTTAGATTCTGATGATTTAATCCCCTCTAAACCTTCTGATGTCTAACATCCTTATTTCCAGACCTGCCACAGCATCTGTATCACTTTGAAAAAGTTATTTGGCTTCAGATTGTGTGGCTTGGGGTTGAAAACACTAAAATTTTAATGGAGCTTGAGTATTAGCTTGTATTATGATATAAAGGCAACTAATTTATAGTCTTTGTGTTTTAGCTTCCTCACTTAGCAAACCAGAAATTTAAAAAATTCATTCTGATTACACAGAGTGCAAGAATAATAGATTTTTTTAAAAGGACTTTGAAGAGTTTAAAGTACTCTGTAAATATAATGCCTGACTGTATTATCACATTTTCCTTAGTTTGATATCACAAAATTTAAATTCTGTGTACCAAGCCCAACTCATCAATCAATCAATCATTACAAATCAAGTCAGAGTCAACCAACACTGAAGGAGATTTTGCCTCATTCCACAAATAATGAAATTGAGGTTGAGAAAAATTAAGTGATGGTAAGAGTACAAACCATGTTTCCTTAATTCTGTGTCAGAATTAGAATTTCTTTACACTTAAAAAGTCTATATACATTTAGATTACTTCACTGCATGAAAGTTATATTAGCCATCTTTATAAGTGACATTTTTCCCTCTAAGAGTTAAAGGAGAAAAATGAGAGTCCTTATCACCTTGTCTGTTCCTCTACCTCTCTTTCTGCCATCTCTGAACCAGTGACCAGCAAAATTTCTTCCAGATAAAACAGTCTTGTGATAAAACAGTCTTCGGTGCATAGAAATGAGTTTCCTGGGGTACAGGAAGTAAATGTTGAAATTATTGGGAATTACATTTTAATTCCAATAATGTTAGATGTATATTCGAAGGTGTGACAACCACTGTCACTAACAGATCTGGGGAGTGGGGTAGCATCTGAAGGGAAACACAAAGTATTGTGTGCATAGATGTTTGTATCTCTTTGAACCTATAATGTATAATTACAGTGCACCCAGAAAAGCAAAAAAAATTGACTGTGATCAGGCTCATCCACAGTTAACATATGCATGAACACAGGTGTCCCATACACCAAATGTCACACGTGGCCTACTAGTATCCAGAGGGAGGAGTAGGAGTTGCGCAGCACTGAGGCATTGACGGAGGCACCCTTCCATGTGTACCTCTGTTCACTGAACTGCAATTCAACATGCCCTGCTAAGTGGATTTAAGGATTATATAATCTAGTTTTAACTAACCTAATCCTCACAAAATGGGCAATTGGCTTTAAAAGATCCTAGTAAAAGAACTGTGGATGGAAGATAATGCTAATTGAACATGCGCAAGTGAACAGCAATGATAAACAAGAATCTGCAAGATCGACACTTCCACTACTGCTTGAGCTCTGTGGGAGCCGTGCTATGATTCTCAAACCAGCTGTGCTACAATCAGATCTAGCAAGAATTCAGCCAAAACAACCAATGCCATCAATAAGAATTTTGCAACATAAATTTATACCTATTCTCTTTAGAAATGAAAGGTATATTTCATGCTCTAAAGTATTAGCTAATGATGTTTTGACACCATTATCACTAGCAAGACATTTAAAATAAAATCTTCAGTTGGGCATGGAGGCGCACGCTTGTAATCCCCACGCTTGGGAGGCAGAGACAGGAGGATTGCACAGGTTCGAAGCCGGCCGCGCTGGCTTAAGAGACCCTGTTTCCAAATAAATAAAAAAAGTATAAAATAGGTCTGGGAGTGTAGCCCGGAGGTAGAAGGGTTTCCAGGAACCCCAGTACCACACACACACACACACACACACACAAAATCTTCAGAATAGGAAGATAAGTCTCCATAGGTTTTCTTTAAGGTAGAGGATTTTCAAAAACACAATTTTATATAATTTTTAATTAAATTTAACCATAAATTTTTAGACGCTTACTGGAATTTTATAATATATGTGAAATACCTTTACATTGGTAAAACTGATAAGACAATATGATACTTTACATAAAAGTTAATATAAACTGGGTATGGTGGTGCACACCTGTAATCACAGTACTTGGTAAGCTGAGACAGTATTATCACAAGTTCAATGTCAGTGGGCAATAATTTAGTGAGATCCTGTTTTTGTTGTTGTTGTTGTTGTTGTTGTTGTTGTTGTTGTTGCTATTGTCTTTTTTTTTTCAGTACTGGGGATGGAACCCAAGGACATTCTACCTTCGAGCTACACCCCCAGCCCTATTTTTTATTCTTTATTTTGAAACAGGGTCTCATTGAGTTCCAAAGAACTTCACTAAGTAGTAGCTGAGGCTGTCCACGAACCGTGATCCTCCTGTCTCAGCCTCCCAAATGCTGGGATTGCAAGCATGCGCCACCACACCTGGCTGAGATTCTGTTTTAACATAAAAAATAAAATGAAGCTGGGGATATAGCTTAGAGGTAGAACTCTCCTGGGTTTAATTTCCAGAAGCACAAAAATAAAGTTGAATAGAATCTTATATCAAAATTAATATAAACTGAGCACAGAGGCATATGCCTGTAATCTCAGTACTTGGGAGGCTGAGATAAGGGGACTGCAGGTTTGAGGCCAGTGTGCAGAAATGTAATAGGACTATGGGTATAGCTTAGAGGTAGAATGCCCTTGGATTCAATCCTTAGTACCTCAGCCACAAAATTAATAAAACACATTATTTCTTGGAATGTTTGCTTTGAAAAGAATTTTACATGTAATTTATCTTGGAGACTTTGCCAATTATTTAAGAAATATTGTGGTGAATATAAATTTTCTGAGTTTCATAGTTAAAGTAGCAACTTAGGAAAAAGGGGTTCAAAATATATTTGGCATATGTTGAATTTATGAAAAACCAAGACAAAAGTCAGTGATACTCTCCATACTTTATTTAAATGTTGCCTATCTCCCTAATGAAAGCTTAGTAAGGAAAATGGTAAATACGATGATTTCAAAAGAAAAAAAACTCTCTTCATTTTGGAATTTTTGCCTAGTTATCTTTGTGCTTTTGAAATAATAATGTAACAGGACTCGTCTTGCTCTTATTTGTATAGGAAGAAAAATATTCATTGTGGTTGTGGTGTCACAATAAGAAAGTTTCCAAAGAAGAACATACAGAGTGTCTGATGCTCAAAAGCATTGGCATTCCACCTTAAAAGAACATTCCTTTGGTTAAGTAAGAGTCAAGGTCAGTCTGACATGGTTGTGCATGCCTGGAATCCCAGTAATTAGAGGCTGAGACAGGAGGATCACAAGTTCCAGACCAGCCTCAGCAACTTAGAAAGGCCATCAGCAACCTAGTGAGACTTTGTTTTCAAAAAATAAAAAATAGCCGGACATTGTGCTACACTCTTGTAATCCCCGCACTGGGAGGCAGAGACAGGAAGATAGCGCAGGTTTGAAGTCAGCCTCGCTGGCTTAAGAGACCCTGTTTCCAAATAAAAAAATATAGGTCTGGGAGTATAGCCTGGAGATAGAAGGGTTTCCAGGAACCTCAGTACCACACACAAAAAGACAAAAACAAAAATAGGGCAGAGGGTATAGCTAGGAGGTCGAATGCCCCTGGGTTCCATCCCCAGACAGACCCCCACAAAATAAAATAAAAAAATTAAGAGGCTGGGGTGTAGATAGAAAGTAGAACTCCACGGGTTCAATTCCTAGTACTACAAAAAATTAAAATAAAATAAGGGTCAAAGGCTGTTTTCTTTTCTTGCCACACTAAACCTGAACGCACATCTAAGTACACCTAGTCATTCCACATCCTTCTCCCCCCTCAGCCTTAAATACAGAGTCATATATTTGTTTTTATGGCTATAAAACTGTAAAGCATTTGTTCTCCACCCATACCTTATCAATGTAGAATAAATTTTTATTACAATGTAACATTTAAGAAAAATTAAGCTTTCTAGTAACATTTTTTGTGTGTGTGTGTGCGTACTGGGTAGAATCAATGCCTAGGCCCTGATAAACACAACAAATAGAGTCAGTAGCAATTCACCAACCTAAAATGTATGTACCCCAAATCAGTGCCACTCTACAGATAAACAAGCATTTTCCACATTAATATATAATGCTATAAATCCTGCTATATTGGATTGCAAATAACTTTAACTGAATAAAATTGCATGATATGGGATTTACTTATTCTGCACATTCATAAAAAAACAACTTGTTCTCTGACAGCACTCATTCTTGGCAATTTACCACAGCTGCCAGCAGCCAATTTGTTCAGATTACTGCTCTGCATAAAAGTGTGACAATCCTGAGGATTTATTAGCTGATTATCTTAAAGATGGCAGTCCATCTTGCCTGCCAAAATGCAGGTGATCAGAAAGTTAAATAATTACCTGCATATTAACATTATTTCGCCTTCACTTGAAATTTGTGGTTCAGCAACAGGTGAGATTTGTTGTTCCAACTTGCAATATGGTGTACATCACCTCATCTGGTTTACTGACGACTTGGCATCTTTATTGAGCACTGAAAGGCTTCAGAAGAACATGCTGGTCCGGGAAGATGGTGACCGAGAAAAGCGGGGCTTAAGAGCCCCGCTAACAACCAATCTCCATTACCACAAAATCAGCGCCTTTCATAGCCAGAAAACACCATCACCAGAGAAACAAAAAAATCACCAGGCTCCAGAGAGAAAGCGGACTGAGAACAGAGCTCAAGCCACAGAGGAGATAACCGGCCTCACGCCCGAGGATGTGGCAGCAGCGCCATACTGCCAGCGGCAGCGGCAAATTCGCCGGACTGCTACAGCAAGCTGAGGTGAGCTGCTGTGGAACAGCCAGGCGGGATTTCTCGCCGCAGGTAAAATCTAAAGCTCCCAGTGACTGATCTCAGCACACGCCGCAGGAATTCAGAGTGGAAATCAAAACCAAGAAGAAATACGCCAGCCTCACGGCCAAGGGCGTAGCAGCGGCGCCATATTGCCACCGGCGGCAGCAGCAGAGAATTCACCTGAATCCAGTACAGCTACATCTGCGTACTCAAGAACAGTGAGTCAAATTGCGGGCCACAGAGGAGAAATCCCAGTACTGTACTCCCTGGGACTTGACCCAGTGGGGGAGGGGCGGTGAATGTGCAACCTGGCACCATAGGAGAATGTGCAACCTGGCACCCCCCACAGTCTAAAGCAGCCTCTATTGACTCTCTGGGTCGGAGACTCTGTGATACAACCCAGTAAAGGAGTAGTGGGGTCTGAGATACTACTGACTCGAGATCCAGAACATCTTAAGTGAAGTCATAGTGACCCAAGGGAAGAACCCAGAGAAGGCACAAACTTCCGAAATCATGGGAAAGAGGAATAATACTGGAGCAATGAATGCCCACAACCCCACAACATCAGAACCCGATAAAACAGAAATTCAGAGACTTCTAGAAGATCAAATCAGGAAAATAACTGTAGAAATAATAGAGGTGCTTCGAAAAGAACTCAGAGAGAGCCAAAAAGAGATAAAGGATGCAATCAATGAAGTAAAGGCCTCAATTCAAAGCACAAACAACCGATTAGACCACATGGAGAACAGAATCTCGCTCTTAGAAGATGATCATTCCAAAAATGAACACATAGTTTCTAATCTAGGAAAAAATATCCGACAGCAGGAATTTGATATTGAAGAAATATGGGCCCATTTTAAGAGAGTTAACCTAAGAATAATTGGAATAAAAGAGGGAAAAGAAAGTGAAACCAAAGGGATCAACAATCTCTTCAAGGAAGTAATAGCAGAAAATTTTCCAAACATAGAGCAAGAGGTTGATACACAGGTCCAGGAAACTTATAGAACTCCCTTTAGACAGGATCGGAGAAGAGGATCCCCACGCCACACAATTGTCAAAATGACCAATGTGGAAGCCAAGCAGAGAATCTTAAAGGCAACAAAAACAAAGGGCCAAGTGACATTCAGAGGCAAGCCAATTAGAATCACTCCAGACTTCCTAAACCAAGTCATGAGAGCCAGAAGGGCTTGGAGTAACATATTCCAAACTCTGAAAGAAAACAACTTCCAGCCAAAAATTTCCTACCCAGCAAAACTTTCTATCAAATTAGATGGAGAAATAAGAAGCTTCCATGACAAACAGAAACTGAAGGAATTTTTGTCTTCAAAACCAGCACTAGAGAAAATACTCAAAGAGATTAACTACAAAGAAGAAATAGGTAACACACACCAGAACCAGAGAAACAAGTTTCCATCCAACAGTCAACTAAGATTGGTTATCTGTGGAGATTCATTACTTATGTTAGTCTTTTACCTATCTCTAAATGGTATTGTTTGCCTTTATTGTTGCTAATTTTTAGGATGTCTAGTTGGAATATTAATATACCTTCAGATATAGCATTTGGAAATATTTTATCCCATTCTATTAGTAACTGTTAACTCTGTTTACATTGTCTTTGGATATACAATATATATATATTTTTTAGGGAGTTTGTATATTCTTCTGTTGCCTGTGCCATTGAAATCATATACAAGAAATCACTGCCAATTTCAGTGTTGTGAGATTTTATGACCCAGATTTTCTCCTAAAAGTTTATAGTCTTAAGATTTATATTTAGGTCTTTTATCTATTTTGAGTTAATATTTGTATATGGGATTAGGTAAGGGTCCAACTTTATTCTTTTCCATGTAATTATTATGTTTCAACAATATTTAGTTAAAATATTATTATTTCCTCCACCAAATGTTTGTGGAAACCTTGTCAAAAATAACTTGACAATATAGGGAAGAATTTAGCTCTAGGCTTTTATTTAACTCCAATGGTTTATATATCTGCCTTTAGAATAGTACTACATTGTTTCAATTATTGTAGCTTTATATGGTTTGAAATTAGAAAATATATATCTTCTAGCTTTGTTCTTTTTCAAGATCGTTTTGGGTATCTAGAGTCCATATTCCATATTAGTTTAGAGTTTTTTTCTGAAAAATAAATATATAAATATATGATAGTTTCACCTAAAAAATAGAAAAAAAATATTCTTTGGTAAGAAAGAAAGTAAAAAGAAATATTGAAATGTTATCTTTAAGTCATCAAAAGCTTGGTATCAGACAAATGAAACTGTTATGTGAGATTATCTTTTTTAATTTTGGATAAATTGCTATAATACTAGATGTCAACCACTAAGCCAAGCATGGGAGGGAGGGATGGGGAGAGAATGGGGTGGGGATAAGGTGGGGGCTGACTGGGCGATGTGAGCATGTATGTCTACAAAAGTTCGTATCCCACTATGATGTATGAATACAGTGCACCAATAAAAAAAAAAAAAAAGAACATGCTGAATACAAGACTGGTGAAATGAGGATGGAGTTTAGCGTCAGGAGACCTAGGTTTGAGCCTCAGATCAATTAATCCAGGGACATAGTAGCTGAGCAAGCTCTTAAGAGCAAGCTCTTAGCCAACTTTAGCTTCACTTTTTGCATCTGCACAATTGGTATAATGTGAACCACCCTTGTTGTCTCCTAATGTTGAGCTAATGTATGGAAGAGTGACTTAAAAGTAATAGAGCATTATTTTATTATTTTCCATTCATGACTTTTTGTATAAAATTTAACACGCAAAGGACTAACTCCTAGATATCATGATGATGAAAAGTCATAAAATCTCTGAACAAATCAGGTATAGAGGAAGCATTCCTCAACACAATGAGGTCATATATAAGTCCATAGCTGATATCCAACTGAAGAGGGAAAATCTGGAAGAGATCTCTCTAAGATCTAATAAGATATGGATGCCCACTTTCAACACCTACTCAACATAGTACTAGAAGTCCTAATCAGAGCAATCAGGCAAGAGAAAGAAACAGAGGTCCAAATTAGAAAAAAGAAAGTCATGTTGTCACTCTTTACAGATGACACAATCTTACATACAGAAAACTGCAAATAAAAACTATTAGAACCAATACATTGACTTACTAAAATTGCAGAATACAAAATCAACATCTAAAATAAATAACATTGCTCTATGCCAAATAGAAAATTATTTTAAAAACATCAAGACAACAATTCCATTTGTAATAGCTTTAACAAAATAAAATAAAATAAAATAAAACAAAGTTCCTGAGCCAAAGTGGTGAATGATATCTACAATGAAAACTATCAAATATTAAAGACACTGAAGAGCCCCAAAATTGGAAAGACATACTCTGTTTACGAATTGGAAGAATCACTTTTATTTAGATGTCCACACTACCCAAAGTAATATACAGATGTAATGTAATCCCTATCAAGATACCAACAGTACTCTCCACAGAACTAGAGAAACAATACTAAAATTTATATGCGACCACTGCCCTTCTCCCCACCCCCAAGTAGCCAAAGCAATTTTGATTAAAAAATACAAAATAAAAAGTAGGAGGCATTACACTAACTGACTTCAAAATATATTACAAAACCGTTTAACTCAAAACATCCTGATATTAATGTAAAAACAAACGCATAGGCCGGGCATGATGGCACACATTTGTAATCCCAGTACTTGAGAGGCTGAGACAGGAGGATTGCAGGTTGAGGATAGCCTCAGCAATGAAATGATACTCTTAGCAACCTAGTAAGATCCTATTTCAAAATAAAAAAAGTAGAAATGACTGGAGATGTAGCTCTAGGTAGAATGCTCCTGGGTTGAATCCATAGTACCCCACTCCCCTTCACACACAAGAAAAAATAGACACATAGACCAATGTAACCGAATAGTGAAGTAAACCAATTCATCTATAACCAAGTGATCTTCAACAAAGGTGCTTAGTAGCAGAGAAAGGAGAGACTCTTCAATACATGGTTTGGGGAAAACTGGATATCCTCATGCAGAAGAATGAAACCAGAGTCCTAACTCTTAACATTTGTCTAAAAATCAATTCAAAACTAAAGAGGCACGCCAGCGTGGTGGCGCAAGCTTGTAATCCCCGTGCTTGGGAGGCAGAGGCAGGAGGATCGCGCAGGTTCGAAGCCAGCCGAGCTGACTTAAGAGACCTTGTTTCAAAAATATAAAATAGGTCTGGGAGTGTAGCCCGGAGGTAGAAGGGCTTCCAGGAACCCAAGAATCACCAAAACAAAAACAAAACAAAAACAAAATAACAAAAAAACCCAAAAACACTAAAGAGGCTAATATCTAGAATATATAAGGAACACAACTCAATAGCATACTAATAATGATAATAATAATAATAATCTGATTATATATTTGTTAAAATAAGACAGGTATATGAGAAAATGTTCAGCCTCACTAATCATCAGGGAGATGCAAATCAAAACTGTAGTGATCTACTGGCTCACCCTAATAAAAACAGCTACCATCCAAAAGACAAAGGGTAGCTGGGAGAGGTGGTGTTGGATTGTAATTGCAGTACTTGGGAGGCTGAGATGGGAGGGTTGCAGGTTCATGGCCAACCTCAGAAACTTAGTGAGAATTTGCTTCCAAATGAAAATTAAGATAGGTCTGAGGAGTAGCTCAGAGGTAGAATGCCCCTGGGATCAATCTCCAGTACCACCACTAACCCCCCCCAAAAAAAAACGTATAGTGGTGGTAGGGGTGATGAAAGGCAGTCGTTATAGAATCTTGAATGTCTTTCAACGTTCCATGTTTAGTTAAAGGCTTGGTCCTTGTCCTGGTGCTATTGGGAGGTGGTGGAACCTTTAAAGGTATTTGAGTCATTGGGGAGGGCTCTTGAAGGGGACAGTGGGACTCTGACACCCTCCTCACTCTCTTTTGCTTCCTAGTCATGAGATGAGTGGGTTTTCTCTGCTTTGTTCTCTTTAACTCAGAGCCAGACTTGTTTTTATTATGAAACTACCAACAAACCTGATTACAGATTTGCATTTACAAACTACATTTTCAAAATGATTATAGGAGGTCAAAGCAGAAAAAGAAGCGTACAATAACCAAACCACAGCATAATAGTCTAGCCTAGACTGATAATCTGATTTATATAAGTATGCTCAAATTTGGGACTCAGTTTAGACAATACCATTTTAAAAATAGTTTAGGTGTGGCATTGCATGCCTATAATACTAGTATTTTGGAGGCGGAGACAAGAGGATCACAAATTTGAGACCACCCTTAGCAACTTGAGCCCCTCTTTCAAAATAAAAAAATAA
Source organism: Muscardinus avellanarius (assembly GCF_963383645.1). Classification (NCBI taxonomy): domain Eukaryota; kingdom Metazoa; phylum Chordata; class Mammalia; order Rodentia; family Gliridae; genus Muscardinus; species Muscardinus avellanarius. The sequence goes on from NC_137786.1 coordinate 80,882,636, forward strand.
AAAAGGCTGGTGTATATAGCTCAGAGGTATAATGCTAGGTTCCGTTTCCAGTAAACTGCCCCCTCCTACACAAATACATATAAGGCATTGAAGGGATAGCATTATCCTCCGTGTCCAACTTTAAATTTACGCACTAGCCACCAGTCAACACCTTCAGAGGAGTCTTTAATTTTTTGAGTTAATACAGACATAGAATGCTGCAATGATAGCTTACCAAAAAAGAGAGAAGAATGCACTGACAGTTTTACTCCTGTAACATTACCCTGAGAACTCAAATTTAATTGGAAGGCAAGTCAATTCTCTTCTAAAACTATTTTAGGAAGTAAGATTCTATTATAATCTGCATTATCTCTGCTGTCACCATACCGCCTTCAAATAAATGAACACAACTTGCTTGCCAATGAGGCATAATAACATACTGTTTTTCAGTGGTAGGATGTGCTTAAAGTATAATTTAGCAAGCATAAGATAAATAAGTTTCTGTTGATATCAGGACATCAAATAGATTTGAAACGTGATTCACCATAGTCATTTCCCTTTTAGGCTACAAGCATTTTTGTAAAATTAGAAGTGTGTGCAGCAAGTTTTTATTGCTCATCTCTGATGACCTCAAAATTCAACACAAACTCCCTTCATGGTGGAAATCAGTTTAGACTGATGCCCATTAGCTCTACTACATCCTCTTGTCTACACAAGACCTCTGCTCTTGGTTCTGTACTCTAAAGCTTTTGACAAAAATTAGATTACTTCTCTTTTTCCTGAACTTCATAAAAACTTTCTTAGATTTTTTCATATATTTAGAGTTAAATCTCCACAATCTTCTATCCAATTATTTGTCACTGTTCTCTTAAAATTTGCTCCGATACAAATAACCCTTAGAAAGAAGGTGAAGTGAGATAAACAGGGCCACCTCTTCACCTATTACAGTTCTTCCAACTGCCTTGGAAGAACCCATAATATCGCCAAGTGAGTACAAGGGAAGAGCCAGGGTCAAATGGGCTGAGATATTATCATAATTTCCAAACCTGGAAATCATTGTCAAAGAAAAAATTACATAAAAGAATATTTTTTCATTGTGGGAAAAAGAGTAGAAAAAGGGATAGGAAGGACTTTATGGACTGTGTAGTCAGAAGTACAGGAGGAAAGCTTATTTCCTTCATTAATACACTAAAAGAAGGAAACCTGAACATAAAGTAATGAGATCAAGGTAGCAAGTTACCCATGATGGTAATTCTAATGATATGATTATAAAATATAACTAATATTGCTATAAACTTTGAAAATGAGAGCATCATTTAAGGAATAGCTAGATTCTACTTACTTGAGAGAACTCATAGCCTATTGAGGGAGACCTAACTGTACAATGATAATAAAAGGTATTTAATGTATTAATAGATGTATACTACTACCTATGTAGGGGTATATTCCAAAAAGAACAAAATAAAACTATGAGAAAACTCTGAGGGGAAAAGCTTCAATAAAGGCCTTTGCTTTAAAAAAAAAAAAAGATTGACATTAACATAGTATTAGATTACAAAGGTTTTTTTCCAATTTCATTTGATAAGTAAAATGTAAAAGGTTAAATGAAGCTGGTCTATGACCTCTAATTTTATATACATGTTATGAAACTATGGCTTAAAACATGTATATCAGAATCATAAAAAATGAGGAAATAAGGATGTTGGATTAGATTCCTATTTTACTTTACTACAGAGTAAAATTCCTTTTACTATAAATTTGAAGACTTTGAATTCATTTGAACTACAATGAAGAAAAAAATAAAAATTGTGTGTGTGTGTGTGTGTGTGTGTGTGTGTGTGTGTGTAGGGGGGGTACTGAGGATTGAACCCAGGAGAGTTCTACTCCAGCCTTATAGCTAAACTCTCTTTTATTTTTATTTATTTTTTATTTTTAAATATGGTCTCACTAGGTTATTGTGCACTGGCTTCAAATCTGTGAACCTCCTGTATCACCCTTCTGAGTATTGGTATTATAGGCGTGCGCCACAACACCCAGTTTAACTAGCAGATTCTTTTGTACACCATGATTTATTTAAATATTGGCAGGTTTCCATTCGTCCTTCTATAACATATATAAACAAAATATAAAAATAAGCTTTATATCATAAAAACTCATATAGCCCAAGCAGACCTTCAAAATAACCTTGACTTTGCAAGAGAAATATCATATAAGGTTCAAAATACCTTTTTGCTGTGTTATCAGATTAACATGGATCTGACTCACTTACACGACTTCTTCACTAAAACTTGGGAACTCCACATATTTATGAGTGCCTTAGAGATTAGAAAGATTCTCTACCTTGTACTGAGTTGTAGAAAATAATGTATTTTATGGTCACAATATGCTTTTTGAAAAGAAATACTATCTTAGATCACTTTGCAGACTATGAATATGCTCTTTGTTCCTGTAAGTATCCCATATCAGATGAAATTCCTCCTTTTCAACTCCCATAACTTTTGTGCACAATATTCCTGACATCTGGAGAAAATTTCTGGACAGTGAATTGGAATGTCCTGTGTCCATCAACTAGTCAAAGCTGCCACCTACTGGTCAGTGTTTGAAGCTATTTTTCAGTTCCTCCAAGCATTGCTTTACCTTGCAAAGATCCTTCAAAACAGCAACAAAGAAAAGTCTTTTTGCCCTACTATGATGTTTAAATACAATGCACCAATTAAAAATATATATAATAAAATAAAAAAGAGAAAATTACACTTATGCATTATAAAGTAACAACCATTTATAATAACCACATTTAGAGCAAGTATTCTTTGAAAAGAATTCATCCATTCTAGGGTGAGCCCAAAACATATAATTTTACAAACCTTCCAATAAAATCATCCCTCTTCCCAGCATCTTTGTCCCATGCAGTAATATCAATGATTCCTCCTCTTTCTTCATAGAGATGAAAATCAAATTGTTCTCTCCACTGAGGATTCAGAGTTTTTGGCATAATCTATAAAACCAAAAAGTCATTGTTGTTTTATCAGTATTAGCCTTTTAAAAATTCACTCAAGATGCTAAGTCCCAGAAAATCATATAAATGTGGTATTTGAATCAAAGATTCCAGAAAAACCAGAAATAAGCCATTAGACTTTTAACGTATTTACTGCTGAAAAGAAGATCCTAAAAAAATATAAAGGCACCATTTAGTTATCCTACCTACAGATGAGAAATCCAAATTATCCAGAAAAGGTAAGCAATCTCTATATAAAATAGCTCACTCAGATACTAGCATTTATTCTACATAACCATGTGTGACAGATGAAGACATCACTCATAGTCAGTCATCTCATAATAAAAGAGGATGAGGATTTCCAGAGTTTCTTTTCCCTCTCTCTCTCACATACACTGGGATCTTACTTAAAAAGTAGACAGTGGAGTTCTGTCAGAGCAGAAGGGAAAAGCAAGCAGCTTTGGGGTGGGCAGGCAGGCAGACCTTCACCTTAGAATTATAACATTGATGTATTATCCCATTTTATATATGGAGGAAGTGTGTGTGTGTGTGTGTGTGTGTGTGTGTGTGTGTGTGTGTGTGTGTTGAACATTTGTTCTTCATTTTACATGTACCAGAAAGGTATCTCATATTTCATCTGAAGTGTAATTTTGTAACTTCATGTATTTAGAAAAGGCACCTGGTAGAATCAATACACAAAGGAGTTTGTATTGATGTTTTTTAAAATTCTATTCACCATTAAGTTAAACAACACTCTCCTCTTTTCTTTCTTTCTTTCTTTCTTTCTTTCTTTCTTTCTTTCTTTCTTTCTTAGCAGGAAGGTGTGATGTAGCTTTTCCCTTTTTAATATATGCCAGACAGAACTTCAGATGTAAAGAGTTTGAAAGCAATGAAGTATGCTATGTGCAAAGGTAATACAAATGAATCACAGTTTTTAAAGTTCATAATCTGGACTTAATCAGCAATACATCATGGGAAGAAAGAGCAAAGAGAGACACGTGTCTATAGCTGGGTTTCATATTTCATATCTAAAGAGCAGGACTATAAAAATAAGTAATGCTTTAAGCCTACAAGAACATGGAAATACTGTTAATTGAGATAAGATATGACAGAATTGGTCATAGATGCTTATTTTTGGAAACAGTAGCTACTTTAAAATTTGTTCACCAGATGAATGCTATGATCATTCAGATGTCATACAATTGGGCTCCGATGGACATCTAGGATATTTTGGGTTATGTTATATCTTATCATACCTACCCATAAACCGACCAACTTTCCAGTTTACTCCTTGAGGATTGTCTCTCCTCTATGACTGACTTCAGGTCAGAAATGATGCATTCTCTTTTCATGCATGCAACCCATAGGGTAACCTAACAGCCTTCTTGTAGCACTCACTGGGTGCTACAGACTCAGTTCTGTGATATTTCTAGCTACATTAAGTACTAATGAAAACTTCCTAGCCCAGAAGAAAGCTAGGGAAGCTGTTTATTAAAAATTCACTAAAATGACTCAAAGTGATTCTCAGAGGCCTTACTGGCATGTAAAGTGACTTTACATGTAGGACAGATATTAGCATTGCTACGGCAACCACCAAGCACCAACATTCAGAGCTCTCTGCATTCATTCATTCATGGTCTGTCTGGGTAATTGCTGTTGTTTCCTTTTTCTTTCTTTCTTGTAAATCCTCACAGGTATGCTAAGAAATGGTTTCCACCACCATGCCTGTGTTATAAATATAGAAACTGAGACTTAGAGAAGTAATTTACCTGAGGTCACCTAGCACATAAAGAAATGCAAGACTTGTTGGTCTTGTTTTCTGACATGATGTTCAAACGTTTCCTTAAGCATTTCATAAACCTCTGTGTTTTTGTCTTTTAAAGCATGGCTATTAGCGATTGGTGTCGCACCAATATCGACAGGACACAGTAGAGACAGCAGAGGGCTACCTTGCTCTTGTACTTTTGGTGGCCCAGCCGGAACTTGACGTAGGGGTCACTCAGCCCGTTGGAATCCATCGCTTTGAGGGCTCGCCCCTCGATCAATGTGATGCTGACTATCCCTCGCCACAGATGGGATTTTCTGTGCTGGTCTGACAGACGTAAACTTTGGGTCTGAAACTTTTGGCAAAAAACAAACAAACAAAAAACTGAGGTTACTTTGCTTTAAATCAAAATATCTCACCGGGCCATGCCCTTTCTCCTGTTAAAGTTAAAAAAGAATAGGCAGATACATTTAAAAAATAATTCATGTAAATATTATTAGTTAACTATAAAATTATTAATAAATTATGAAATTTTGCTTTAAACAAAATATCTCATTGGGCTTTGCCCTTTCCTCTATTAAGGTTAAAAAAGGCAGTTGCATTTAAAAATAATTCATGGAATATTATCAATTAAGTATAAAATTATTAATAAATTATGAAATTTATATCATGATGCATTTATTTGTTATTCAAAATAAGTTAGTGCTTAAATAAAAAGTTTAGATTTTCAATTATTATTGTTATTGTTATTGTTACTATTTAGGCACTGAGTATTGAACCCAGAGGAGTTCAACTTCTGAGCTACAGCCAGCCCTTTTTATTTTTTAACATTTTGAAACAGTCTCACATTAGAACCAGGTTTAAGGCTGTTTAGTTTTCTTTGTATTTGAAGTTATATTCTTCCAAGAACTTGGTTACTTTGCAAGGAGATAGTGTCTGCAAGTTAAATTGCTGAGGCTGACCTTGAGGCTGGCTTCAAACCTGCGATCCTCCTGTATCAGCCTCCCAATTACAATTATTGGTATTATAGGCATGTGCCACTATGCCTGGGTTCAACTCTTAAAATTGTAAGAGGTAATTACTTCAAAAATATCAGAGAATATTTGCATTTGTGTTAAACATATTCATGTTAACAGTTGTCTAAAATAAATATTTTAAGTATCAAAGACCACTTATGTACTATAATATTTATTTTTAATTATTTGTGTTTTAAATATTTTATTCATGTTACAAATGTATTTTAGGTGTATTTTAGTTGTAAGAATAGTTGCAAATTCAGTTCAAATAATTAAAAAAATTTTTGCCACATTTGGAGACAACTGAATTTCAGTTCATAAATACCTATTTAAAGTCCAACAGAACACAAAATAAAATTAGGATGCCCAGCCAAGATATTCTTCTTATGTCTGAAATTACCTCACAAATATATAAAATTATTTTTAAAATTACAGATATGCCTTATATTGGCAAGTGCATTTCTAGATTTATTTCTCATTTCAGTATTTAAAAATTTTAATGATTTTTATTATGCTTAATTCCAAATCACAATACATAATCCAGTGAACAAAATCAGAATTTTTAAAAAATGAGCAAGTCTACTAAAATGCTCATATAATCTCTTGTAACTAAATAACATATAAAACAAACCACAGGAAGCAATATTCTTACTCTAGATTCAGCACCAAATAGATCTATAAAATTTATTTCCTTCCAATTACTGAGGATGGTTTTCCCGCTTAATCATTTCATGAAGAAATTTGATATTCCTCTCAATCTCAAAGTACTATACTGCAAAATCATGAATTAGCCCTACTTGTTCTCCAAACCTTTCTACAGTAATGTTATAAAGTTAAACCTCTTTTGCACAATTCTTCCTCCCATTTTGACTTCCATCTGTTTCTATACCATAGTAATATCAAAATCATTTTTATATGTTACCATCAAAAGCCATGATTTCTTCGGGCATGGTGGCGCATGCTTGTAATTCCCACACTTGGGAGGCGGAGACAGGAGGATGGCGCAGGTTTGAAGCCGGCCTCCCTGGCTTAAGAGACCCTGTTTCCAAATAAAAATATAAAAGTAGGTATCTGGGAGTGTAGCCAGGAGGTAGAAGAGTTTCCAGAAACCCCAGTACCACCACCACCACTAAAAAAAAAAAAAAATAAATAAATAATAATAATAATAAGCCATGATTTCAGGTCCTTTTACTAGAAAAATAAGACTTCAGCCAGGCATGGTGGCACATGCTTATAATCCCAGCATTTGGGAAGCTGAGATAGAAGGATCGCAGTTTGTGGACAGCCTCAGCTACTTAGTGAGGCTCTTTGCAGTTCAATGACACCCTGTTTCAAAATAAAGAATAAAAAATAGGGCTGGGGGTGTAGCTCAAGGTAGAATGCCCTGGTTCCATCCCAGTACCACACACACACACACACATACAAAAGAAAAATACAATAGTTCTAATACCTGAACAAGTCAATGGAAATCTTTCGAAGTCATATATTTTCCTTGCCTCATTGAGTGGCAAATTTTGAACATTGCAGCATCTCTGCCTTATTAACTAACATCAACACACCTCTTACATTTGTGATCTCAAAAGCAGTCAGTGTCTACTTTGTTCGGAAGGGCAGTGGAGAGTCCATGGAGCACCTTCACCTTTACAGAACGCCACCCACTTCCAACAGATCCCTCTGCTCCAATATATTCAATCTATAGCTATTGACTTTGCACACTAGAATGTGTTGTAACAAAGGGCTTCTCTGATTGAAATAGAAGTTCTCAATTAAAATTATTTAGAATTTAGCCACCAAGAGATGGCTCAGCAACTTTTACTTTGGCTTTTGTTGTTTTAGTTCTAAGATCTGTGCTACTTATAATTATACAATGCAGCAATAGATTTTAATGATTGGTTAATTGATTTAACTATCTCTTCTTCTTTTGGGACTATCTCTAAGGACAGACTCTAGAAAAATCAGGTCCTAAAGTTTAGATCTGGAACTTTTATTGAGGAATATTTGTGGCAAAGGAGGAACAATGAAGAACAAATATGGTAAAGAGAAATATTTATCTTAGCGAAAATTGAGTTAGTACTTACCCACTAATACAGAGAGCTTTAGAATCCTAAAGTCCATAGATGCACAATATATCACTTGGTTTTTATTAAAACTCTAGGAAGCAAGGAGTCAAGACCTTTGGCCCTCTTACTGATAAGAAATTTACAGCTCAGAGTGGTTGGGCTGGTAAATGGTGGGTGTAAGAATAGAACCCCAGAATTTCTGGCCTTTATTCTTGAGATTCTCCCAATACAAGTGTTTAGGGCAGAGGTTCTCTCAGAAGCTTAAAGGTAGTGATAATTTACATATATTGCTGCCAAACAGTATTCTCCAGTTAACTGGGTTGATTACATATAAAATGATATTCCAGTATAGATTTTCCTAACTGGTTAATTCATGAAATCACCTTCGACTCTTCTATCATATGAGCACATGTACTTATATTTACAATATTCCAGGTTATTGGAGAATATACCTAATGCCATGTTCTACATATTTCTTAGAGGCATCAGTTATACATACATCAGATAAATATTGGTTAGGTTACAATCTAGGTCACACATCATCTTTGATTAACAATGTTGAGTTGGCTTTTTTTTTTTACATATGAAAATGCAAACAGGGTGAGGAGGGTATGTTTCCCATGTTTCCCACAGAAGTAAAAAGAACTTAGTGGTCTTTGTTACTGGCATTAGTTGTTGTGAAATGATTTTTATAACCCAGAAGAACAAATGATTTGGAAAACTAAGAGGAGTAGGAAGAAAACAGGATTAATGAACATGATAATTAAGGTAGTTAGCTTCTGCAAAGGGACCAAGAAGAAAAAGAAAAAAATAGTTCCCAAAACATACTAATAAGATATTTTTAAGTGATTTTTTTTCAGTAATTTTTGTTCAAAATGGCAAATTTCTAGAAATAAAATTCAGATAAGGATTTTGCTGAATAACTATATAACCATGAGTAAATGAATAGTCATCAAACAGACAAATATTTAATTTAAGCAGGAAGAATAGAAAATAAAAATTAAATTATAAGGTGAAGGTATAATTTTCGGCTATCAATAATAGAAAATATTGACACTTAAATTTAAATAAAGTTGCCATATCCGTGGGCTCTGCATCTGTAGATTCAACTGACCATGGATAGGAAATATTTGGGAAAAATGGCATCTTTATTGAACATGTATAGACATTTTCCTCTTGTTATTGTCTCTAATCAACATGGTACAACAACTGTTTACATGTAGAATTTATACTACATTAGGTGTTATAAGTGATCTAGAGATGATTTAAAGCACACAGGAAGATTTGTGTAGATTAATGCAAGTATGATAAATATGACACCAATTTTATATGAGGGACTTGAATGTCTGCAGATATACTGAGGGGAAGAGAGCTGGAAACAACTTGTTCATTCTACCCCCATGATACTTAGCAATTTCTATGTGACTTGTTTCCTCTCGAGGACTGTTTTCTTTATCTCTGGTTTTCAAACCTATTTTCCAAGGCCCAGAGAATGCTAAGAACACTCTTCTATGTGCATATCTGGGGGGCTGTGTGTTGGGAGCCTATATAGGGACAAAATGTTGCATCAATAATAAAGACTTAACTTGCCTAATATGGTCATCCATTACTTTTATGTATTTAAAAAATTAAGGTTCTGGCAAGCTCATTGAGGAGGTGATGATAAGCAGAATTCCACAGCAGAAACACTTTGAAAACTAATTGGATGTTCTCCAGATACCTTCAGAGTCATCTCCTGCTTTGTTTCAAGAGTTTCCTTCCTGTGTACAGAAAATTTTGAGTGTGTGGTTCCCAGGTAGCATCAATGCCACCTGGGAAGTTTGTCAGAAATTCAAATTCTTTGGCTCCTCCCAAGACTATTTGCAAGAGAACTCTGAGAGTGGGGCTATTGCTGTCTTGTTTTCCCCTCTAGGAAATGCTGGTGCACGCTCAGGTGTGAGAGCTCCTGCTTTAGAAGTTGTAAGGTTTGCATGCATTGGTCTCTCCTTATATTCTAATACCAATTACTACTGAATATAATGCAAACATTATCCACTCTCTGTCATATATATTCTTTTTACTATTTAGAGTCCTTCTTTAGTTCTTCTAAATTTACTGATTAGGAAATCAGATTAATCTGGACATTTGGAGAATTTAAAAAGAGAAAAAGGGGCCTACTGAAAAATTATAAAAAGTTTGTTTAACTTGATAACTTCCTTTATTAATATTTTCTTTATGGGATGAATAACATATATTTATTGAATTATTAATTAATAATTCCACCCAAAACTGTTTTTTAAGAACCTAAAGGGCAAGAAGTATTGAACAAATCCAAGCTATCCTCCAATATAATTAACATACCACATCCGGTACTTGGCTATCTGAGTTAATGTGCTCAGGTAAATTCGTGCTGAAATAGACTTGTGTGGGAGGGGGTGGTAAAGGAGGGAAGAATAGAAAGAAATTCCAACCCAACTTCAAAGCAAAGAACCAAGCTTGCAAAAGAAAGATACATTCTTGAAACTTTCAAGGCAGTAGTTCTTACATTTCAGCTGTAAATTTGTTGCAATTGGTGGACCTAGCCCATCTTGGCTGTGATTGGCTCTTGTCAATAGAGCCTCATCTTTATTTTAGGTGTCCCATGTGATCCTCATATACAGCAACGTTTGAGATCCACTTTCATAAGAAACATTCACCCCAGTGTAGGATTAATGCAGAGTATCAAGATACAAGGTAATATTATAAATTTCAAAGTCTGAAGCAATGAGTCAATAACATGTATCTTTAGTAGGACTTTAGAACAAGTCAGCGGGCACTTTAAATAGAATATTAGTTTAATTATATTATTCCTTAAAAATAATTCAAGATTACAATTCCTTTTCTTAAGTACCAGACAGGTTAGAATAGGGAATGGTTTTCAGTACAATTAGTCCTTAGAATTTCTAGACATGCAAGCTCAGAAAACAAAACTGAACTGAATAGTTGAACTTACTTGTGCATTTTGGCAATAAGTAGTCTGAAGCTCTGCTCTGCAGAGGCCCAGGACAGGAAGAACAGGCCTGCCGTGCGTCTGGATGGAAATGAATGATCAGCGCTGTGTGGGAAAGCTTGGTGCCACTCTCAACCCTTTATTTTGAGGAGCATTTAGAATTACTTTTAAAAGTATTATTAAAAAAGTATGTATTCACTTGTCAGGTCATCAGGTCATTGTCAGGAAGTGTCTTGTAGCACAGTGAAGATAAATGACAATACAACTCTCTCCTTTCCAGCTGCCTTTTTTTTTTTTTTAGTACAATGATGCTACAGTGGTCAAGAAAATATACCTGAGATAATGTGATAATGAGTCCTCCTTATGTGGTTCCAGGATATTGGTAATAGATGTATCAGAGATGTAAACATAGCAAGAGAAGTGGTGGAAAGAACAACTTTCCAAGACTGATGATACAAGAGAGATTTTTCTAATGTCAAAATAGTGATAAGGCTCAAGAAGAATAAATGTTACATGGACAGGTGACATGCCACCTGGGATGTCATGGGATCCTTGCATCAGAATCTTCTCTAATAATTAAAGAAATGATTTGTAATGAGTAAAGAAGTGTCTCTAAAGTAACAAATTTTTATCCCACAAATCACTTTTCTTTGCTGCCTTTGGTATCAAAAAAGCAACACCAAAGATCACGTCCCTACTAAAACCAAGAACAGTAAGAAATGGATTAAGAAAGATACAACAGGACAAGAAATCCTGGAGGGAAATTATCCTGGTGTAGTTGAAAGTTTGTATTAAGTATATCTAGAGCAGCTAGAGAAAGTTTATGAAGAGCATTAAGAAAAGATAAAAAACATTAACTTTAATAGCATTAACTTTAATAATATCAATAGAGAGGACTAAATTAGGAAGATCTTAAGGAGAGTTAGATCATGCAAAAAGAAAAAAAAGGAAGACTGAAGAGAGAAATATTTTATTGAACAACAATTATATGCTAATTTTTTCATTCTCAAATTTTTTTTTTCCTATTTATTTTTTGGTGTGTTTTGTGGTACAGGGAATTAAACTGGGGCAGGTGGGTAGGTTGTACCACTGAATTGTACCCCTACCCTTTCTTATTTTGGTTTTGAAACAGGGACTTGCTAAGCAGCTTTCTTTTTAAGGTAAAGAAACTGAGACACAGAGAGGATAAATATCCTATTAAGATCCAAATGTTTAGATGTTAGCAAGACTGAAAGTTGAACCTGGGGCAGCTGATATCTAATCCATGAATTTCCCCACTAAATTTTATTTTTTTTTACAAAGTCTATAGAATGAAATTTTTGACACAAAAGAGGGAATTCATTAGTACTTGATTTTCATTTACATGAAATACATCCTTATTAAAAATCATTGAAGAAAGCTAGTTAGGGACTTAGGGGAGGTAAAAGTTATCAGATGGTAATAACCCTGGTGTGTGCTGTCCAGTAAAACAGATGAAAGCCAGCTGTACTTTATAGTAAATTTTCATCTAATGTCTACCAATAACATAGAGAAGTTGTTTCTACTTATAGTATAGAATCTAGTGTTCTAGATAGAACACTATCTAGTTAATAAAGTTCATTAATTCTATTCCTTGAAAAACTGGATCACTGGTAGTAGAATATATCCTATTAGTCTAGATCTTGATTTAAAAATATAAATCATCTGGGCGTAGTGGCACAGGCTTGTAATCCCTGCGCTTGGGAGGCGGAGACAGGAGGATCGCCCAGGTTCGAAGCCAGCCTTGCTGGCCTAAGAGACCCTGTTTCCAAATAAAAATATAAAATAGGTCTGGGAATGTAGCCCAGAGGTAGAAGGGTTGCCAGGAACCCAGTACCACCAAATAAAATTTGAATAAAAATAAATAAAATAAAAATATAAATCATAACCACCCCACCTTGGGGGGGAAAAAAAAACCAAACCTGTTTAGACTTAACATGTGACTAGAGGACCATGGTTCTGCCCAACCTCTCCCAGAGAGGTACAAACAAATCCTTGGCTTTTGTCATCCTGGGTTCTATTACCTGTATAAAACTTAATCTTTCCAAATGAGACTCAGACACTGTGAACCTGGAGTGAAAGACACTGCTTGTGTGTTTACACTGAGCCAAGAGTGGAGTCAGCTCTTGTCTCTCTTTTCAGCACAGAGATGAGACATGCTTTCATTTAATCAAATGATCCATAGACCACCACAAAGAGGAGATAATGACAGCCCAAAATGACTGTTTTGTGCTGCAAAAACTAGAGTGTGGAGCCATTATTAGCTCAATCCCAGGAACAGGCAAGTTCTATCTTTCCTTTTCGTGCAGAGTTTATTCCGCTGAATTGCACCTGGATGATGAGGTCCAACAAGTAGATTTGTTCTGCAGTCATCCATCCACAAAGAAGGACTGCCTTCCCAGAAAGCCCTCCCAGTGCTTTGTGCAGCCTACTGTACAGTGTCTCACCTAGTAATAAAGCTTCAATCCCCATTCCTTAGATGATGACTCCCTGGTACTGTAATCCTTAGAGAAATTCTCCTGGTTTTTATCCTTGTATTTTCTTTTGCATTTTTATTGCTTCTTGATATAATTTGTGGTGCCAGGAAATTATTTATGCTTACTTCTGGTGCTTTAAGGATCCTCCCTAACTTCAACTGTAGCCAAAATTTCTTACCAGATTGTTCAAAGTATATGCTAATAGAAAAAAATCATCACATATTATAATCTTATTAGCTTGTTAAAATAATCTACAAATTTCTACTAGTGCTATAGGGAAGGAATAAAAATCTCTGGCTTGGCTTAAACCTTTTCTTTTGAAACTTCTAATTAAAATTTACTATATAAGTTTACTATAAAGTGTTTACTATATACTTATAGCAAAACATATATTTTTATAGAAAATATATTTTATAGTGAAAATACTGGGGACTGAAGCCATGTGCATGCTAGGCAAGTGCTCTGTCACTGAGCTACAACCCTGGCCCTTTTTAAAATTTGTTTATTTTGAGACAGAGTCTTGCTAAATTGTCCAGGCTGCTTCAAACTTGTGATTCTCTTGCCTTAGCTTCCCAAGTACCTGGGATTACGTGTATGTACCACCATTTCTGGCTGCCAATATTTTTGAGTCTTTTGTTTGTACCTAAAAATAGAAATAATATCTTACTTTTTGGGGAGGCATGCCCTACATAGTTGAGCTGTTCAGAATGTAAGTTCTTCAACATAGGATCACATTCTTGGTTTTTAATTTTTTATATATTTATTTATTTATTTTTGGTGGTACTGGGGTTCCTGGAAACCCTTCTACCTCCAGGCTACACTCCAAGACCTATTTTTAATGTTTTTTGTATTTGGAAACAGGGTCTCTTAAGCCAGCATGGCTGGCTTCGAACCTGCGTGGTTCTCCTGTCTCTGCCTGCCAAGCACGGGGATTACAAGCGTGCACCACCACGCCCAGCTAATTATTTTATTTTTGTAATGGGAATTGAAACCAGGGGCATCCTACCACTGAGCTGCATCTCTAGTCCCTTTTACATTTTTTCTTTTGTTGTTGTTTGGGGGAAAAAAAATAGACTTCCCGAAGTTGCTGAAACTGGCCTCCAACTGCAATCCTCCGGTTTTAGCATCCCAAATATTGGAATTACAGGCATGTGCCATATGCCCGACTCATTCTTGTTTTACAAAGTCAGTAACTCTTCTCCTCAGTCTGTAGTCTCCATCCATTTACCCTTCTCTTTGACCAGAGCATGAGACATGCTCTGACATATTTCCACCTTGTTCTATAGCTTTCTATGTACTCCTTTTTGCCTGATATAATCCCTTTATCCATTTTCATAAAAGGTTACTTTGGCCTCTTTTATTTTAAAAATGTTAAAATTTCTCTTTAATTTACTGAAGTGTTCTTGTAATATGGTTTGTCTCGATCAACTCTTATCAGAGTCTAGATGTTCACTCACTAGAGACAACTAGGAAGAAGCATAAGCCCGATAAATATTTGGCCAAATATTTGAAAGAAGTACTCTAAAGTACCCCCTCTGCGCCTTTAATGGTAAGTTAAAAGTCTTCAAAGAAATTCAGACTTAGAGTAATCCAATTTGATTTCACATAATTTTTATTGTTAAGAAACCTAGTAATTGCCATATCTACCGCTTAATGTTTTGTGTCCTAAGATACAGTGTATTGATGAATTATAAATGTTATGCTTTTGAAAATTAGAATATGTCTATATCGCTCTAGTCTTTTCTTTTCACTATTCTGCACTTGAGAAAATTACAATGTAGCAAGTAGCCCTGACATTCCAGTTAAGGATTTAGTTTCATTCTATGTAACTCAGTTGCTAGCTCTTGAACACATGTATTGATCCTTATAAATTAAGCTGATAAAATTTCATTTCAAATCACATCCTGCTTAACTGACATGTATCCTCCTTATGAAATATTTATCTGAGCTACTTAGGGTTTTTGCCTATCTGAAATTGTCCATATCCATTTCCTCTAAAAGTTTTGCAGGACAGCAACATTTCTTGTATAAAGAACCATGGGATCAGTTAGCAGAGTCACCTTTGCACGTGAATCTGTGAATGAGAATAATACTCATCCAAAATCGAGTTGGCCACTGGTTTTCTGTCTTTGTCAGTGGGGCATCACACGCAGTGGCTCCTTCATAGAAACACAGCTCTATTCATTTCTATTCATCATCGAATGACAGAGAAACCCCACTGCTATAAATTCCTCAAAACACTTATTTCCATAGCATTTAGAGAGAAAGAAAAATTTGGCCCTGATCATATCTTCCTGGTACATCAGGACAATAATATCTTTCTGGGACTTTGTTTCCTCACTAGTAAAATAAATGGTCCCCCAAATTTCTGCCTTTGACTCAATTCATTTGTTGCTGTATAACAATAAAATGTTATTGCCACTAAAATACTATCATTTATTTTTAAACTTGCATATTGGTTATTAAAAATCAGTTCTAAAGATGGAAAGGTTAGTAAGGAATATTTAATGATTAATACAACCATATGGAAGGCACGGGTAAGTGGGGGACTAATTTGAAAACAGCAAAGAAGAAAGAAGATGAAGATGTTGAAAGAACTACTTGAAAGGAAAACAATTGAGATCAGTTTTGCTGCACATAGAACCCAGAATGACGCCCCAATTCTGCTCTTAAATATGTGTGCCATGTGAACTCGCCTTGTTTTGGGGTCTTAAGGAAACTGAAAAACAATTTTGCAAACAGTAATTTTTCATTGAAGGCCATGGAAGAATTCAAAAGCAGTCAGTTTGTATAGACAGCACATGAACATATAAGAGGAACTATTATTATTTTGGCAAAGATACAGAATAATTTTAGTAATGGCAATGAACTGAAAGCAAAATGAAGCGGTTGTAACCATTAAGGTAAGTTTACAATAATAAAGGCTGCAAAAAATTTGTATATGTTGGAGCAGGTCGGGATGAATAGATGAAGAGAGACACGGTTTACACTTGCTCACTGGTCAGGGCATTACATAATCTGGAGCCTGAGGACCTGTTTAAGAGACACCGCGCCATATCTTTAAATTATAAAGAAAAAAGGTAGCTTGCAATCATGAGTGATTTGAGAACCAAGAAAAGAAAAGAGCAAAGCTCTAGGATTATAGCATTTTCACTGCAGTGCCTTTTGCTATGTAATCATGCAGCAAGTATGAATTTCCAAAGAAAAAAGGACACTCTAAAAGGTAAAGTATTGAGTGCATTAGTAATAAATCAAGCAATGTATAATGCAGAATTATAGTGGGGAAAAATGGATGACAGAGCTCATAATGCTTAAATCATGGAAGAGTAAATTAAATTGCAATGACATTTAAAACTAATTCGGTAGAAATTTTATTTTTTCTTTATCTAAATTAAAAGTAGAGTTGGTTTTCTTCTAAATCTTGGTGTGTTTTTTTTCCAAGAAAGAGCTATATGTATACAGTATAGATCTATTATATATATTGTTTAAGATCACTGTAATACATATAAATTTTTCACAAACATATGGAACAGAAGATAATCCCATTTTACAAAAGTGTGTGTATGTGGGGGGATAAGTTTTCTATACAGGACCATCATATTTCCGTAAGATCTCCGAGGCTTTAACTTTCTAAAATTTGCAATAAATTTGGTCTCACAAAGAACTGACTTCAAAGACATATTGTTTTAAATATATGAAGTTCTTAATGTTTTCAAATGCAGAAATAAGAGTTAGTTGCCTAGATGGCTTAGAATAAAAGTTAGTAAGGAAAGCAAATGAATGTATCTATCTGAGTGTCTATTTTAAAAAGTGAATTTCTTAATTGACACATTATTTTCAAGATTACTATTAGGAACAGAAAAACTAAGATATTGATATAAAGGATTCGGACATTACCCTCCAAAAGAAAGACTTCACAGAGAAATAAGATCCAACCACTTCATTTTCTGAGAGATCCTAAAAACAAACAAATATTTAGCTAAATTTTGAGGTGTTTTTGAGAATACTTAGTATTCAAAGTCAAAACAAAGAAAATCAAAGCAAATTTAAAAAACAAAAATATATATGTACCCTAATATTACTTTGGACATGAAGATACTAATTTCATTTCCTTTGAATAAACTAAAATATTTGTTGTATTTTTCACTCATATCAGTGATAAAGTTTAGAGAGGATTATTCTTGTGATTTTTAGAGTCTACTTACCTTTTTATTTAATATTCTTTAGTATTTCTTGAAGTCTGAAGTTTCATTATAGAAAGTAGAACTATTTAAGAATATTTTAAGACTTTGAAATGAACAGATAATCTGTTATTTTTAGCAAAAGTTGTTCTAATCATAATCCTTCACAGCATTAAAAAATAGCAGAAATCTTACTTTAAACATGTATTTAGCCTAATTTGATTTAGTTCTTTACAAAAATTTATAATTTTATTATAATATATAATATAATATCAAATCTAATATAAATTATTTTATTAACTTGAGCCCTCCCTGCCCAAATAATTTTAAAAGACATGAATACTGAGAAAGTTAGCTATTGGGTTAAAATTAGAGCAAGGGATTCAAGTTGGATATTTTACTGCTTAATCTTCAGAACTTTATGAAGTAAAGCCAGTTCAACTTTGGGAATTCTATATTTTTTTAAAAAATAACAATTTATTAGATTCTTCCTTAAAGTTTTGCATTCTGTCTCTGGGTGGCAGTTATAATAAAATTATAGAAACTGGTGACCATTTTGGGACAGTATCAATCTTTAACACTCCAGAAAGTGACTAGAAAGGTGGGTGGTAGAGACTGTGTTCAGAAGATTCTGGAGGGCAAAGAGAACTTCATAGGAAAATGGAGTGGAAACCACACTTGTTACATCCTGGCAAAGCCCTAATCGGCATTTTGCTTGGTTCCCGAAACTTTGTGTGAGGCTAAATTTAAAGCTAATGTACTGATTAAACTGGTGGAGGAAATCTCAAAACAGTAAAGTTGGGATTATAAGTATGGTGGCCCACGCTTGTAATCCCAGTACTTGGGAGGCTGAGACGGGAGGTTTGCAGGTTTGCAGCCAGCCGCTGTTACTTTATGGGGACTTCTGCAACTTAGTAGGATGCTGTTTAAAAATAAAGAATAAAAAAAATAGGGCTGGGAATATATCTCAGAGGTAGAATGCCCCTGGGCTCAATCCTAAATACAACAAAAAATAACAACATGCAAAGTATCCAAACTGCATTATAGATACTGATGTCTACATTCATTCAGTCAGTTGAACAATGAACTTTAAGGGCAGAAAGCAGAAAGATTCTTATATATTTTCAGTTTGGCACGAAAGGCATGTGTAAAGCAGAGCCCTCCAGAGACAGTGCTGTGAAAGAAAATAAGATGGCTGAAGGGAGGTCAAATGTTTTGCACAGGAACAAAGAAAGAAGGAATGTGGTCTGTGAAGTTCAAGCCCAAGTGCAGAGCCATGGAAACAAAGGCAGAGCAGTGATGGCTATCATTGAAAAGGGACTGGTGGTGGCCAGGACTGACACAGGCCCAGAGGCATCCAGAACTGAGACAAATCCAGCAGCAGTGATTGAAAAGAAAGTGACTACCTTTCCTGCTGGTGATTGATTTGGGCGCTCATGTAATGCTGGAGAAAAAGGTCATCATGGCATCTTCTCCCCAGATTTAAAAGGAAGGCCTGGGAAGACAGGCAACACGTGGCAGGGTTGGCGTCCCTGAAAGCAGGCCCAAATGAAGCAACTTGTGAAGCTATGAGGGTGAAGCCAAGTTTGTAAGAAAACTCTTTCTTTTTAGAAATGCCAGGAAGGTGGAACACCTGCAGGAAAAGGTTGCAAGCTGCCTGCCATAGAGCCAAGCTGGAAGAGAGAGTACATTGTGCATTGAAATCAATCTGCTCATAGTGGCAGGGCTGCTGAGGTCCCTTGGAGATGATTTCTTCTTTGTATGGTCCTAGTCCTCCCTTTTGAAATGCAAATGTTTACTTTGTGCTATTGTCCATTGGATGCATGTAACTTGCTTTTTTTTTTTTTTTAATTATAGGGGCATATAGCCAAGAATTCACCTTGAGTCTCAGAGGAGAACTTGGACTTTGGGATCTTTGAGCAATCTTGGAACTGATGAGGCTATGAGAACACTTGAAGATGAACTAAATGTGTTTTGCATTCTGAAATGGGTCCATGAGCTCTTCATGGGACAGGGGTGGACTGTTATGGTGTGATATAGAATCTCCCCCAAGGGGCTCATGTATTAATGTTCAGAATTGATGTGATGAAGGCACAAGGGTTGTTATCGCATCATCCATGGTAATGGGTTTACTGGGTAGTAATCTAGGCAGGGGGATGTGGATGGAGAAGGTGGGTCCCTGGGGGTGTGGCGTTAGATATGCTTTTGATTTTGAATTCCCTTGCTTGCTTGCTCTCTCTTAGAGTTTCCAGCCTCTATAACAGGAGAGCAGAGCCCTTGCTCTCTCCCTCTTTCTGCTTCCCACTGCCATGCCCTGGGATCCCCAGACCCAGGCCCGAGAAACTTATCAAGACCCTGTCTCAAAATAAATATTTTAAAAAAGGGTTAGGAATGCTGGGCATGGTGGCACATGGTTATAATACCAGTACTTGGGAGGCTTAAACAGGAGGATCACAGGTTTGAGTATAGCCGCAACAGCACAGCAAGACTCTCAGCATCCTATAAAGACTCTGTTTCAAACCAAAAATATTCAAAAAGGCTAGAAGGTAGAATGCCCCTGGGTTCAATTCCTAGCACCACACACTCAAAAAAGGAGGAGAGCTGTAACTCAGAGGTAGAGAGCTGTCTTGCTTGCCATTCTCACTGGCATAATCCAGATAGCCTGACTGCACAACTTAGAGAAAGAAAAATTATTTGCTCACAGTTTAGGGGCTCAGTCCTTGTGTTTCATTAAGCAACATGGTTAGCTGCATGCAAAAAACTTTTATATATCATATTCTAAAAATTAATTCTTAAGCCAGGCAGTGGTAGCACATACCTATAATCTCAGTACTTGGGAGACTGAGACAGGAGTATCACAGGTTCAAGGCCAGCTTCAGAAGTTTAGTGAAACCCTATTTCAAAATAATGAATAGAATAGGGCTGTGGGTTTGCTCAGAGGTAGAATGCCCCTGAATCCAATTTCCAGTATCACACACATATACACAATTAATTATCAAAGTCCCCTTAATATATGTAATTTCTCTCTATACAACTTGAGTAAATATCACAAGATATATATATATATATATATATATATATATATATATATATATATATATATGTTTTTTATCTTAATGAAAAATATGTTCAGGCAACATTAAGGGAGATTAAAATTAAGCTTTAGATACAAGATAGATCATGTATTTAAAGGGACTATTAATTTAAAGTTTAAGGGACTTCCAGGAAGTTGGCAACCGAGAAAAGCGGGGCTTAAGAGCCTCACTAACAACCAATCTCCATTACCACAAAATCAGCGCCTTTCATAGCCAGAAACCACCATCATCAGAGAAACAAACAAATCACTAGGCTCCAGAGAGGAAGGGGACTCAGAACGGAGCTCAGAGCCACAGAGGAGATACACCGGCCTCACGCCTGAGGATGCAGCAGCAGCGCCTTACTGCCGGCGGCAGCGGAGAGTTCACCGGATGGCTACAGCGAGCCAAGGTGAGCCGCTGCGGAACATCCAGGTGGGATTTTTTGGCGCAGGGAGCATCTAAAGCTCCCAGTGGCTGAGCAAAGCACACGCTGCAGGGACTTAGAGTGGAGCTCAAAACCAGAGAAGAAATACACCAGCCTCACGGCCGAGGGCATGGCAGCGGCGCCATATTGCCACCAGCAGCAGCAGCAGTGAATTCACCGAGTACACTACAGCTCCATCTGCGTACTCAACAACACTGAGTCAAATTGCGGGCTCCAGAGGAGAAATCCCAGTACTGCACTCCCAGGACTTGACCCAGTGGGGGAGTGGCGGTGGCAGAGATATCACACCATAGGAGAAGGCCCAACCTGGCACCCCCCATAGTCTAAAGCAGCCTCTATCGACTCCCTGGGTCTGAGACTCTGTGATACAACCCAGTAAAGGAGTAGTGGGGTCTGAGATACAGACTCAAGATCTAGAGCACCTTAAGTGAAGTCATAGTGACCCAAGGGAAGAACCCAGAGAAGGCACAAACTTCCGAAATCATGGGAAAGAGGAATAACAATGGAGCAATGAATGCCCACAACCCCACAACATCAGAACCTGATAAAACAGAAATTCAGAGACTTCTAGAAGATCAAATCAGGAAAATAACTGTAGAAATAATAGAGATGTTTCGAAAAGAATTCAGAGAGAGCCAAAAAGAGATAAAGGATGCAATTAATGAAATAAAGGCCTCAATTCAAAGTACAAACAACCGATTAGACCACATGGAGAATAGAATCTCGCTCTTAGAAGATGATCAATCAAAAAATGAATGCGTAGTTTCTAATCTAGGAAAAATATCCGACAGCAGGAATCTGACATTGAAGAAATATGGGTCTATTTTAAGAGAGCTAAGCTAAGAATAATTGAAATAGAGGAGGGAAAAGAAGGTGAAACCAAAGGGATCAACAATCTCTTCAAGGAAGTAATAGCAGAAAATTTTCCAAACAGAGCAAGAGGTCGATACACAGGTCCAGGAAACTTATAGAACTCCCTTTAGACAGGATCGAAGAAGAGGATCCCCACGCCACATAATTGTCAAAATGACCAATGTGGAAGCCAAGCAGAGAATCTTAAAGGCAACAAAAACAAAGGGCCAAGTGACATTCAGAGGCAAGCCAATTAGAATCACTCCAGACTTCCCAAACCAAGTCATGAGAGCCAGAAGGGCTTGGAGTAACATATTCCAAACTCTGAAAGAAAACAACTTCCAGCCAAAAACTTCCTACCCAGCAAAACTTTCTATCAAATTAGATGGAGAAATAAGAAGCTTCCATGACAAACAGAAACTGAAGGAATTTATGTCTTCAAAACCAGCGCTAGAGAAAATACTCAAAGAGATTAACTACAAAGAAGAAATAGGTAACACACACCAGAACCAGAGAAACAAGAGTTTCCATCCAACAGACAACTAAGATTAGTTATCTGTGGAGATTCATTATTTATGTTAGTCTTTTACCTATCTCTAAATTGTATTGTTTGCTTTTATTGTTGTTAAATTTTAAGATTTCTAGTTGGAATATTAATATACCTTCAGATACAGCATTTAGAAATATTTTATCCCATTCTATCAATAACTTTTAACTCTTTTTACATTGTCTTTGGATATACAATAATTTTTTTTATTTTTTAGGGAGTTTGTATACTCTTCTGTTGCCTGTGCCATTGAAATCATATCCAAGAAATCACTGCCAATTTCAATGTTGTGAGGTTTTATGACCCAGGTTTTCTTCTAAAAGTTTATAGTCTTAAGATTTATATTTAGGTCTTTTATCTATTTTGAGTTAATATTTGTATATGGGATTAGGTAAGGGTCCAATTTTATTCTTTTTCATGTAATTATTATTTTTCAACAATATTTAGTTAAAAAATTATTATTTCCCCCACCAAATGTTCGTGGAAACCTTGTCAAAAATAACTTGACAATATATGGAAGAATTTAGCTTTAGGCTTTTATTTAACTCCAATGGTTTATATATCTGCCTTTAGAACAGTACTACACTGTTTCAATTTTTGTAGCTTTATATGTTTTGAAATCAGAAAATATATATCTTCTAGCTCTGTTCTTTATTGAGATCGTTTTGGGTATCTAGAGTCCACATTCCATATTAGGATAGATTTTTTTTCTGAAAAATAAATATATAAATATATGATAGTTTCATCTAAAAGAAAAAGAAAAAAATATTCTCTGGTAAGAAAGAAAGCAAAAAGAAATATTGAAATGTTATCTTTAAGTTATCAAAAGCTTGGTATCAGAAAAATGAAACTGTTATGTTGGATTATCATTTTTAATTTTGGATAAATTGCTATAATACTAGATGTCAACCACTAAGCCAAGCATGGGAAGGAGGGACTGGGAGAGAACAGGGTGGGGATCGGGTGGGGGCTAACTGTGCGATGTGTGCATGTATGTCTACAAAAGTTTGTATCCCACTATGATGTATGAATACAGTGTACCAATAAAAAATTAAAAAAAATAAAGTTTAAGGTGGTCTATGGTGACCACCTAAATAAATAACCACTTAATACTGAAGCTGTACTAACTTTATACTTGCTCATCATACTCAGATAAAACAGAAGATATCAATATTATTGTGTGCTTAGGAAGCAAAGAGAAAAGAGATTCATAAATTGGAAGATGGAGTGAGAATTCTATTATTATTATTATTATTATTATTATTATTATTATTTTATTTTTGTGGGTCTGGGGATGGAACCCAGGGGCATTCAATCTCTGAGCTACACCCTGTGCCCTACTTTTTATTCTTTTAAATTTGAAACAGGGCCTCAATAAATTGTGGAGGGCCTCAGTAAGTAGCTTAGGCTGCCGCAAACCGCGATCCTCCGGTCTCAGCCTCCTTAATGCTGGGATTACAAGCGTGTGCCACCACGCCCGGCTTGATAATTCTAAATATTATGTCTTAAGACTTAGGTTTCTGTGTAAAAAATTCTTTTAAAATTCAAATATTAGCCACATTTGTATATACATCAGTCCTTAGACCATACTTTTCATGCTGTGTTTAATTCCTTTTGAAATTAATTGGTTCATTTTATAACTCACATTCTTATGAAAATTTAGACTTTTATTTCAAATGAAATGATTTTATTTTCTTGTATGCCATGTATTGGTCTGCATGGGCATAAAGTTTCACATGGACCAGCCAAGGCTTTCCTTTCACCAGATTTTAATGATAATAACCACAATGACAATAACCATAATGCTAAAACATCTGGCATAAAATAATGAGTCCCAAACACAAGTGATGATTTTAACATGGAGAGAGGTAAAAAGCCAATATAAATCATTCATGAATTCCAGAGAAGACCTGGTTAAATTACATTCTGGTTAAATTACATTATAAAAAAATTTAGTTACACTTTAATCTCCATCAAGAGACTAGTCAATAGATTCTCAAGGTTCAAAGTTTCAAATCTATTGTGATTGTCTTGAATTCTGAATAACTGATATTAACAATGACTGCATTATGAAATGTTTTTGCTATGAACATTTAAAGTACAAAAAACTAATAAATCTCTTCCTAGCCACATCCAATTTAATATCTATCTATCTATCTATCTATCTATCTACCTATCTATCTATCTATCTTTCTATCATCTATCTATCCTGCACCTATCCGTCATCTATCAATACCTATTATCTATCATCTATCTATCTATCTATCTATCTATCTATCTATCATCTATCTATCTAATCATCTATCTATTCATGTCTTTGTTTTTGTACTGAGGATTGAATCCAGGGGCATCAACCTCCAAGCTACAACCACCCCTATTTTTTATGTTATTTTTGTGGGTCTGGGGACTAAGTTGCAGAGAGCCTCAATAAATAGCTGAGGCTGGCTGCAAACCTGCAATACTCCTGTCTCAACTTCCCAAATACTGGGACAAAAGCACGGACCAACATGCATGTCCTATCATGTCTTTTTAAATTAAAAAGCTATGTACCTCTGTACCGTCTCTTAGTTACAATATCCTTAAGCCCAGTTTTATTAATTTTCCACTTTTGGTCAGCCCAGAAAGGATCTTGAGAAACTGATGCTCCCTTAGTAATATATACCTGTAACCTGAAGTCAAATCAGTGATTTTTTTTAACAATTTTTTATTGAACATAAGTAGTATACATTTATACTATATTTGGTGCCCTCTCCCCCCCCTTCCCCTCCCCCACCAACGGTTGTCCAGGTTAACCATGTCTTATTCATAATTTTACACATGTTCAGGTGTAGACCCTCATTAATCCAGATCAGTCTTTCTCCTCTCCTATCTTTCCATTAAAACTTAGCTAGTATTTCCCCTCTAATATCTGGGGTCCTACTGGTATCCTTTGTGTTTTCTAGTTTGGGCATATTAGAGGAAACATGTGTATCTTCTCCTTCTGTGCTTGGCTGATCTCACTTAACATGATGTTCTCCAGGGCTTTCCATCTTCTTGCAAATGATGTAATTTTGTTCTTCTTTATGGCTGAATAGAATTCCATTGTGTGTATTTCCCACAGTTTTGCTATCCATTCATCTGTTGATGGTGATCTGGGTTGGTTCCATATTTTGGCTATTACAAATTGTGCTGCTATGAACATAGGTATGCATACGTTGCTGTATTTCTCTGAATTCAACCCCTTTGGTAAGATACCTAGGAGTGGTATAGCTGGATCATATGGTGGATCTATTCCCAACTTTCTCAGGAATCTCCACACAGATCTCCATAGTGGCTGAACTAGTTTGCACTCCCACCAACAGTGTAAAAGAGTTCCTCTTTCCCCACATCCTTGCCAGCATTTGTTGTTGTTTGATTTCTTTATGCTTGCTACTCTGACTGGGGTTAGATGGAATCTCAGTGTAGTTTTGATTTGCATCTCCCTGATGGCCAGTGATGAAGAACATCTTTTCATGTATCTATTAGCCCTTTGTATCTCTTCTTTTGTGAAGTGTCTATTTAGTTCATTTGCCCATTTCTTGATTGGGTTGTTTGTTTTTCTAGTGTAGAGCCTTTTGAGCTCTTTGTATACTCTGGATATTAGCCCCCTATCTTTACCAGGTGGCTGGTAAAGATCCTTTCCCATTCTGTAGGCTTCCTCTTTAGGTTATTGATAGTTTCCTTTGATGAGAAGAAACTTTTTAGTTTGATGTTGTCCCATTTGTTTATTCTTGCTTTAATTTCCTGAGCTTTGGAGGTTTTTTTGAGAAAGTTATTGCCTGTGCCAATATGTTGTAGTGTTGAACCTATGTTCTCCTCTACTAACTTCACCGTCTCAGGTCTAATTTCTAAGTCTTTAATCCATCTTGAGTTGATTCCTGTGTTGGGTGAGATATAGGGGTTTAGATTCATCTTTTTACAAATGGTTAGCCAGTTCTCCCAGCACCACTTGTTGAAAAGGCTGTCTTTTCTCCAGCGTATGTGTTTGGCCCCTTTGTCAAAGATTAATTGACTAAAGATGTGTGGGTTTGTTTCTGTATCTTCTATTCTAATCCACTGGTCAGTATATCTGTTTTTGTGCCAGTACCATGCTGTTTTTACTACTATTGCTCTATAGTATAGTTTGAAGTCTGGGATTGTAATGCCTCCTGCGTGTTTCTTGTTATTGAGAATTGCTTTGGCTATTCTAGGTCTTTTCTTTCTCCATATGAAGTTCATGATTGATTTTTCTAGGTCTCTGAAGAATGTCACTGGTATTTTAATGGGAATTGCATTGAACCTATAGATCAGTTTTGGCAGAATGGCCATTTTGATGATATTTATTCTGCCTATCCATGAGCACGGGAGATCTTTCCATCTTCCAAGATCTTCTTCTATTTCTTTCTTTAATGTTTTATAGTTTTTGTTGTAGAGGTCTTTTACATCTTGGGTTAGGTTTATTCCTAGGTATTTTATAGGTTTTGAGGTTATAGTGAATGGAATTGTTGTTTTTGTTTCTTTCATTGTGGATTCGTTGTTGGCGTAAAGAAAGGCCACTGATTTCTTTAGGTTGATTTTGTAACCTGCGACTTTGCTGAATTTGTCAATCAGCTCCAGAAGTCTTTTGGTTGAGTTCTTTGGGTCTTCCAGATAAAGGATCATGTCATCTGCAAATAAGGATAGTTTTACTTCCTCTCTTCCTATGTGGATTCCTTTGATTTCCTTCTCTTGTCTGATTGCTGCAGCAAGAGTCTCAAGGACTATATTGAAAAGGAGTGGTGATAGTGGGCATCCTTGTCTTGTTACTGACTGAAGCGGAAATTCTTGCAGTTTTTCCCCATTCAATATAATGTTGGCTTTGGGTTTGCAGTATATTGCCTTGATGAGGTTGAAGTACTTTCCTTCTATCCCAATTTTTTGCAGTGTTTTTAACATAAATGGGTGTTGGATTTTGTCGAATGCTTTTTCAGCATCTATTGCTATGATGATGTGGTTTTTGTTCTTGGTTCTATTTATGTGGTGAATAACATGTATTGATTTGCGTATGTTGAACCAGCCTTGTTTTTCTGGGATGAAACCGACTTGGTCATGATGTATTATTCTCTTGATATAGTTTTGAATGCGTATAGCTAGTATTTTGTTTAGAATTTTTGCATCTATGTTCATTAAGGATATTGGTCTGTAGTTTTCCTTTCTTGAGGTATCTTTATTTGGTTTGGGGATTAATGTGATACTGGCCTCATAGAAGGAATTTGGAAGAGTTCCTTCTCTTTCAATTTCCCGGAACATGTTATGAAGTATTGGTATTAGTTGTTCACTGAAGGTTTTGTAGAATTCAGCTGGGAACCCATCTGGGCCTGGGCTTTTCTTTGGTGGAAGAATTTTTATTGCCATTTCTATTTCTTTGGTTGTTATTGGTTGGTTTAGGCTTGCTATGTCCTCTTGGTTGAGTGTAGGAAGGTTAACTGTGCTTAGAAATCTATCAATTTCATCCAGGTTTTCAGATCTATTGGAGTATAAATTTTTAAAGTAGTTTCTGATAATATTTTGAATTTCTTCACTATCAGTGGTGATATCTCCTTTTTCATTTCTAATTTTGATAATTTGAGTTGATTCTCTTTTACTTTTGGTTAGGTTGGCCAGAGGTTTATCAATTCTATTAATCTTTTCAAAGAACCAACTTTTTGTTTTATTGATTCTTTGAATTGTTTTTTTGTTCTCTATTTCATTTATTTCTGCCCTAATTTTGATGATTTCTTGCCTTCTGCTGGCTTTGGGAATAGACTGTTGCAGTATTTCTAGGTCCTTTAGTTGTGTCTTTAGTTTCTTTACTTGGAGGTTCTCTGTCCTTCTTATGTGGGCACTCAATGCAATAAACTTTCCTCTTAGAACTGCCTTCATGGTGTCCCATAGGTTTTGGTAAGTTGTGTCTCTGTTTTCGTTTGTTTCCATAAATTTCTTTATTTCTTCCCTAATTTCTGCCCTTACCCATTCGTCATTCAATAGAGTATCATTCATTCTCCATGAATTTGAGTACTTTCTTTCGAGTTTCCTGTTGTTAATTTCTACTTTGATTCCATTGTGGTCTGAAAAGATGCATGGAATTATATTACATTTTTTGAATTTGCTGGTATTTTCTTTGTGTCCCAGGATGTGATCTATTTTGGAGAAGGTTCCATGGGCTGCTGAGAAGAAAGTGTATTCTGTAGTTCCTGGTTGAAATACTCTGAAAACGTCTATTAGGTCCATTTGGTTTATGGTTTCCTTTAGTTCTAAAGCGTCTTTACTCATCTTTTGCCTTGAAGATCGATCCAGTGGTGTGAGAGGCGTATTAAAATCTCCCAGAATTATTGTATTTGGGTCTACTTGGGATCTTATGTCCAGTAGGGTTTGTTTTACAAATGTGGTTGCACCCACATTTGGGGCATAAATATTTACTATCATTATATCTTCTTGGTGTATTGTTCCTTTTAATAAAAGGAAGTGCCCTGATTTGTCTCTTTTGATGTGTTTTAGTTTAAAGTCTGTTTTGTTGGATATCAGGGTTGCTACCCCTGCTCTTTTTTGGTCACTGGTGGCATGGTATATCTTTTTCTATCCTTTCACCTTCAGCCTGTGAATGTCTTTGGCTGTGAGGTGAGTTTCTTGCAGACAGCATATATTTGGATTATGTTTCCTAATCCACATTGCCAGTCTATGTCTTTTGATTGGTGAGTTAAGTCCTTTGACATTAAGAGATATTATTGAAATATGATTTTTGTTTTCTGTCATTTTGTGTTCTGTCTACTCTTGGGTGGTGTGATCTTTCTTCTTTACTTAAATGGCCCACTTATTAACTTCCTCTCTTCTCTGATTCTGAAGTCTGCTTCTTTTTTCTTCCTTATGATTTATTTCTTTAAGAATTTTCTCTAGTGTTGGCTTTGAATTCATGAATTTTTTGAGATTCTGTTTATCCTGGAAGACTTTGACTTCCCCATTGATCTTGAATAATAGTTTTGCTGGATAGATGAGCCTTGGCTGGAAGTTATTTTCTTCCAGGGTCTGAATCACGTCGTACCAGTCTCTCCTAGCATTCCTGACCTGGGTTGTATAGTCTGGGGTGATTCTTATTGTTTTGCCTCTATATGTCACCAGTCCTTTTTTTCTCACTGCTTTTAAGATTCCTTCCTTGGCCTCTATGCTGGTCAATTTGGTTATTATGTGGCGTGGAGTGGTTTTTCTTTGGTCCTGTCTCAGTGGAGTTCTGTATGCCTCCTGGACTTGAAGATTCAAGTCTCTTTCCATATTTGGAAAATTCTCTGAGATTATTTCCTTGAAGATATTACAGATGCCCTTGGTCTGTATCTCTATCCCTTCCTCGATGCCTATTATCCGTAAATTAGGGCGCTTCATATTATCCCATAATTGCTGGATGTTTAGGTTTTGTTGCTGTAAAGATTTCTGTATATTGCTGACTGTGTTTTCGGTTTGGGATGTACTGTCTTCTAATGTTGATATTCTGTTTTCCATTTCATCTAATCTTCCAGAATTTCTTTCTATTGCTGTCTTCATTTCACTTATTGCCTCTTTCATTTTGTTCCAGACCTCTTTCTGATTCTTTTTTAGTGTTTCTAGTTCACCTTTAACCTCCTCTATACTCGTTTTAAATCCTTTCATCATATTGAACATCAAGATTCTGAACTCCCCTTCTTGCATTTCTAGTAGGTCAGTATTCGTGATTTCTGATGTCTCTTCATAATTCCTGGTTCTCATATTTATAGCGTTCTCTGTCTTGTTTTTCTGATTTCTACCCATCGTTCGTGAGTACTGTGCTTAGTCAAATCTTAATATTAGGAGTTTGGGGGTATTGGTTAGTCAGCAGAGCCTTTCCAGTGTTGAGGGTGGGTGATGTGCAAGGAGCTGGGGTGATTGGTAAAGGAGTCGGGTTACGTAGAGGATATGTTAGGTTGAGAAAGACTTTAAGTATGATAAGGTAATAACTTGTTAGGAATGAGAGAGAGTTAACTACTAGGACTCTTGTCGTTGGTAGAGTAATTATGGATATAAGAGATACTTTGAGTATTAAACCAGGAGGTATATTATGGGGAAAAGTTTTGGGAAAGAAAAGTATGTAGGTTAGTGTGGGTAGGTTTGTAAATAGGGATGATGGGAGGAGCAGACAGACATAAAAAAAAAAAAAGAATCCACCCAAGATACCAAGACTTTTATGTAATCCAAGAAAAATGAAGGAAAACCAATAAAAGGAGGAGAGTGAAGAGAAAAAAAAAGGAAGGGAAGAGGAAGAAAGAGGAAAAAGAACAAGAAAAAAGTAAAAGGAACTAGCAGCTGTGTGAAATAAAAAAATAAGGCAAACTATCCAATGTATGTATGTGTATATATGTATATATATATATATATATATATATATATATATATATATATATATATATCACAACAAGTTAAAGTAAAAGAAGTGTGGGTTAAAAGAAAAAAAATAAGTCAGCAATAACCGTACCAAAACAAAAGGACTATATAAGCAAAATACAACAAAACATCCACATTAAAAGTAAAACAAACAGTCCTCCTTATTTACGCATATGGGGTCAGGTCCAAATAATATGTGTGTATCTGATTGCTTTGGTAGCTTTCAGAATACCATCCAATGTCTCTTAGTTTTCTTTGTACTCTATTTTTATCTTCTTAAGTCACTCTGGGTGTTTGGACACCTTTCTCTCCTTTAGCTGCTTTAGGTTCATGTGTCCGGATGTCTGATTTCACTGTTATTTGATTCTGTACAATTCACAGGTTCTGCGAAATTCTAACCTGTGGTCAGCACCTCTGCACTCACCACCCTAGCCTCCAGCCTGAGCGTCCCTACAGCAGGGGTGGAGAATGACCAAAGTATAGTTGAAACCTCCCCCTGAGGTCCTGAGCAGATTTTGTGGCCCGATGGATTTTCTTGTGTCTCTAGAAATTCCAGCTGGGCTAGCCGGTGTGGTCCCAAGATGTACCCTGGGCAAATGGGTGCTGGTTCCTGGATGCCCACACTTACTGCCAGAGCTCTGCCTATTCCAAGAGTGCAGGCTGGATGCGCTGCTAATACTGGACCCAAGTGAGAGTGGATGCAGCTGTCTATTGCTGCTGGTATGCTCTTCCAAGGTGTATTGAGCTGTGTTGTTTGCTTAGCACTAAGCCTCTGGTTACCAGGAGGGGGGGAACACCCAGCGGTGGGCCAGGGGTGCAGGGTAGGTGCTCAAGGGTCCAGTGCGCGTTGTCCAGCAATGGTCTCTGCCTCCCGTGGGACGTAGAAGCTGGGGGTGCCCCACGGGGATTTCCGGGTCACCCAGGGCTTTTGCAGCCTGGAAGGCCGGCTCTGGCAAGGTGGCAGGGGCTAGACACACAAGCAGACTTCAATTTAGAGGTAGCAGTGTACAGGTACTGACTACCAGCAGGGGACCGTGGCGCAGGTAAGGTGCGCGAGGAGAGTGCTGGGGTCTGAGGCTTGAGCCCGTGCTGGGTGGTTGGGGCTGCGCACACGCTAGGACCCCAACTTACCAGGGCGCCCTCAGGTACCTGAATTGGTGCAGGAATCCGTGGAAGTCTCTATGCAGTTGTGATCTGGTCGCTGGTGGGCACACAGAATTCTGGAGGCTGCTGCTCGCTGTTTAAGATGCGGTCCTAAGCCCGTTTTTAGTCCCGAATTATCTTTCCGTGGTAATTTCGGGCAGGCAGCTCCTTGGGCAGCTGCAAAGGCAGCCCGCCATCAGCGTTCCGATCAGTGTTCCGATTGTATTTGCAGCCGGTCCCGTGTCCGATCTTTGTTCTTCTTCTTCTTCAAGTTCAGGGTTCCGCCGAGGTACCTGAAGCTGCTTCCACACGAGGCCTTCTGTATCCCCACTTAACAAATGTGTGTACTGCTGCTGGAGAAAGCAGACTGGTCCCAGGTCGTCCTCCTTGGTGGCTGGGCTGGCCTGCCTGATCCCCCGCAGCTTCCTTGCTGGGGTCCTCCAAATCAGTGATTTGACCATAAGCATCACAGACTCAAAACACACATTTGTGGGATCCATTCTTTGCTTGAAATTACATTTTGTCCCTTCACTTTGCGACAACTCATCCTGATTTTTCTCCCAGAAAGAACCACAACATTTAAATTAAAAAACTCAACAAGAACAGTCAAATAAATGTAATGCCATTGTTATAGCAAATACTCATAGTTATGAATTTGAACTATGAAAATATAATTTCATGCCTATGGGGAAATATTGTCAAAATAGCATGTAAACTATCTCAATATAAAATTTAATTATGGCTCAAGTATTTTGTGGGATAATAAAATGTTTACTGGCATTAGAATAATATCTTTCTTTTAAATAAACAAACTACAATTTTCAGAAATTTGATTAACTATAGTTAAAATACACCCCTTTATAATAAATGCTCATTGCTATTTATCCTTTATTGATGGGGATCTCAGAAATCTTAATCATGAGGATGACTTTATAGTATTTCCAAATAGCACAGATTTGGAAATAAAAATAATATAATGGTAAAATAAGGAATTTTAAACAAAATTCTCTTTCCTTCAAAAAATGTAAATATATCATCTTTACAAGGATATACACTAATAAGTAGAAATAATACATTGAAGAAAATCATTTTGGTCACTCACAGTTGAGAAGTTCTGTTATCCATCAAGTTGTCATTTTTGCAGCTTTTTAATAATCTTCTATTTATCAGGATATGAAGTCGTTGTGGAAAAGACTTGATCATTACTAAATGATATCTTTTGATTATGTCTGATTAATTGTGTGAGATACTTAAAATGTGTTAATATGTTTCTCCCCTTTTACTTAAAGTTCTTACAAGTTTTCACTGATGCATTTTTAATGTGTCATTGAAGATATCAGGCTTAACTATGCCTTCCAGACTTACAGAGGTGAGGGTTCTCTAGTTCAAATTAATGATATATTTGAAAAAAAGTCTTGTTAAAGATTGCTTCATTCAAGCAATGGACAAAGTGTTTTATAGTTCATTAAAATTATGCTGCATGATTATAATAAAATCTCTATAAAAAGATATATTACTAAAAAGCTATAAGCCATTCAAGTAACAGAAGATATGGTAATGAGACATCATTGCAGTCGTTTATACTATATTATTCAAAAGATGAACTTTTCTTAAAGAAAATAATTCTAAACTATAATTATTGAGGATATTAATAGCAACATGCAAATCTTTATGTTATTACAATAGTGTTTCTCATATAATTATTTACTTAAATACATAAGTTTATTATTATCTCACCTTCATGCACTGGCAAACTCATTCTTCTAGGTTAAAATGCAGACACCTATTCAGTGCTGTATAAAATCATAACTGCTTACTGTCTGATAGAGCTAATTATTTCATTATTTGTTTCATTTTTGGCTTGACCCCACACAATTTATCCACTAAATACATATAAATCTTTCATGAGCTCATGGAACTTTCTTGTGAATAATTTAAACTTAGGACAAATGACCAATGATAAGCTTTTCTAAAGACTAAAATATTGCCATAACTCATAGCATTACACATCTTGTCACATAAGTGTAACTCTTTGACTGGGATAATTATCTCATTGCCCCAATTTAGGGAGATAGTGATTCCTCCTCTTCCTCCTTCTTCTATACTTTTATTTGGTTCATTGTAACTATGTATCATACTGAAAGCAATAGTAATATACATGCACATACCTTTCTTCTAAAAATAACATTCTTCTATTATGGCTGAATATGAGGTAGAATTTTAAATATGGATGCTGAAAGTATACTTAGGAAATAGCAGAATGAGTGTTTTAAAAGGTACTACCATCCCCAAAAGAGGAGAAATTGTGAAATTTATAACTTTGCATGCCATTCAAATACAGCAAATATTTCACACATTTGTGTTCCTCAGAGGTTGGTATACACTGCTTTTTTAAATTTCTCATTCTTGTATGATAACACACTTACTCCAGATAATATATAACTTGATCCTGAACAGAAATTATGATTTCTGTCTTAAGCTGGGTATTTTTCTCTTGGTTTCAATAGCAAATAAAGTCCCCAGTATGTGAGTGCCACAAACAAAAACATTTCCAGTGAAAGAGTACATTATCGACATAGGTGTGCTAATTAAAGTATGAAATGAAATCTTATAATGCAAAGTCAAGATGAAGAGAAGACATATAAAATTCCATGAGATGATTTGCTTTGGATAGAGAAGAGAGATACATTTTAGAAAACACCATCAATTGACCTCTCCCCCCTCTATAGATACATAATTTCTGAAAGAAACCAAGTCAAGGAAGAAAAATGCCATACTCTAAAGAATCTTGAACGATGTCTGACTATATTCAAGTCTTTGCTACAAAGTTTATGATTTTCAGCTTTTATATTCACCATTGGTACATTTCAGTGCCCTACCATAAAAACGCAGAAGACCCCATTCCTGTAAATCAAGATGCCAAAAAAGGAAATAATTTGCCTTCTTATGAAAATTCACCTTTGACTTTGAGCATAGTTATATCAACTAAAAATACTTGTGTTTAAATGTAATATAAGTATATTCTTTATAAAACTAAAAGAGGAAAAATCTTAAAACAAGAATCTTTAAAGGGAGGACTGAAATCATTCGAAAGGGGGTGCCATTTCTACAAAACAACATAGTAACATTTATAAAACTATACAGGTAGTCACTTATCCCTCAGTTTCCTAGGAAGCATGATTTATACAGAAGACATGGGCGCAGTTTTAGTTCAGCCATGGTTGTAAAGAATAGTGAATCAGATAGTGCAGGTAGGAAGCGTCAAACTTTCCTTAGATTGTTAATGTAACACTTAAACACTTAGCTATACTAATATGGATGACTATGGCAAATGGTTTTAGGGCACCATGAAAAGCTGAATGAATTAGCAGGTGTGCATTATGTTCTCATAAAAGAATAAAATAAGTGAAATGATTTTAATTCACTTGGCATTCAATATCCCTATTAAGCTTTTACCAAATTGAAAATCCTTTAGATTGAAACCTAAAAGTCATATTAATACACATACTAAATATAATCTGCCTAATACTTAAATAAGCTAGACAACAGGGATTCTGTATCTTTAGTGGAAAACTTTAAAAAGGTACCAATTTCAATGTATAAGTGGATTATTGCTAATAAAATCTCCAAGAATGTTAGATACCAAGGAATGGAGAATAGATGTTAGTGATTAATTTTACATTTTTTGTAAGCTGAAGGAAAATATTTGGATTTTTTAAGATTAAATTTAAATATAAGTTAAATATATTTTTAAAGGATATTTCTATTTTTTTATACTATAATAAAATGAAATCACTTCTACTAATTAATACTAAGTATAATATAGTATATTATTCATGTTATAAGAAATATTACTATATTATTAATGAATTGTTATGTTATCCACAATTATAATAGAGATTCAGAATAATAAAAATCAAATTATATGCATTTTAGATTCATATATTCTTAATATAACACTATTTTAAAGAACAATTACAAACAAAAGAGTCATACAAATGTAAACACTGCAAACATTTCTTAAAAGTTTTCGAAACTTTATTTTGTTTAACATAAAACACCGTGAATAGTAAATCAGAAATATTGTAACTTTCCTTAGTAAGTGCTTTGGACGCCCCGATCTTTTAGTCAGTTATCTTTTGGTCATTCTTACTATAAGAATTAGAGAGGAACTGTATTTAAGAAATACTTGTTGAAACAGATTGAGACTTGACCACAAATTTAAAAATCAATATGAGTATTTTTCTTCATTCACAATAAGATAAAAATGACAAAATCAAAGAAAAACTTAAGTAACAGCATCATGATTTGATCATAATGAAAGAAAAAGATTATCATGTTCCAGGGTCTAAAAAAATTAGTCACTTAATAGTGAAATAACCAAATTTTTACGTAGAAATTTTAACAAACACAATTTTTACAAATAAAATCTAACTTGTTTCAAGGCATACTCACTGACAAGTCCAGCTTCCTCTTGATATTTATCTATATCCAACAGTGGTACCACCATTGAATAAATTAAAAGCTTAGTGGATACCTCTCTTATATAAGAGAGAACCTCCAGAACCTTACAGGAACTATAAACTCTATTCACTCTTGAGATCCATTTATTTCTCGAAGTGAGAAAAGGTGCTGAGGGAAACTGTTTCACTCCATGCTCCAATGTTATAATACAGAATACTTCTCTGTTTAGAAAAAAATCTTTCTTCTATCTGGAGTTGACCCTGCTTTTGCCTTGTTGTTTTATTCTGGGAGCAAAGTGATTTTCTAGACCCTGTTGTACACATAATAGAAACCAGATGCTGAGAATGAAGCTCAGAGGTGACCAGAGATTAGCAGGAGGATGATTTGGATGCTCTTGATCTGCGTGATTTCTAATTAAGCATTAATGATTTGCTTAAGGTTTATGGAGAAAAAAAATAACAACTGAATAGTGATGAACTCTGTGATATAGCTTGAAGAGGTATGAGAGGGAGTTTGGAAAGCAGCCGACAGTCCTCTCAAAAGAAAAGCTGAAAGATCACATGCTAAGAATTACCTTACTTGATCTTTTCCAACTCTTCCTCATTAGCATTGTCTGTAAATGAAATAAAGCATGTTCATTATCTTTCCACTCCAGGGCAGCCATTGCTTTCTAGAGGAAATGTAACATCCATTAGCCCTTTACATGGCAGTTTCCAGCCATAAATACACAAAACGAAAATTGCTTTTCACACACACACACACACATAGCGAGAAAAGCGCCTTTAACATTCAAGCAGTCTTTCTGGTATGAGTTCATTTGCTTTTTTCTTTGCATGAAGAAATGGAACCGCCCATTTTAAATAGAATTGGAATACTTGGAATATCTTAACTATTGACTAGAAAAAGTACATTGAATCTCATGATTCACAATTGCTCTTTTTGGTG
This sequence comes from Muscardinus avellanarius, assembly GCF_963383645.1. NCBI lineage: Eukaryota > Metazoa > Chordata > Mammalia > Rodentia > Gliridae > Muscardinus > Muscardinus avellanarius. The sequence goes on from NC_137786.1 coordinate 80,919,968, forward strand.
GTAGTGGGGCCTTCGTTGAGTGTATAATCATCTTTCTCTTCAAACACATTTAAACTCTGTGGCTTTGGTGACACCTTAGGATGGTTCCTGATCCCAGTTACTCATTATCACCAGGGTCAACAAGTACTTTCAGTTGAGAAAAGTGTTGCATGTTGCAGTAGCTAATGGTGTGTCTTCCTGTTAAATGTTTTGTTAAAACACACCCTTGAAGCTATTTTGGGTATGTCATAGTAAAAGGCATTTGTGGACACATATTTTAACTAAGGTTCTGGAGATTTGTGATGAGTGCTAAGATCATTGGTCTCTTAGCTAAAGTAAACCATAAATTCTCATTACAAACATCTGTATTATTTAAAAGTTCTTGGCAATGATTGAAATATTAAACTTTCTAATTAACCTCTTTACTATGTTTGACTTTTATCATTATATTCAAAGGAAATGAAGTGAAGAATAGGGAATATTTGAAGTAAAAATGTAGTTTAGAAATGCTTGCTGGATTTGTATGTTGAGGAAGTGTACTGGTGCCCTTAAGAACCGTATCTCCTCCAGGAGAACTTACTATAAAGAAGTAGCATTACAGAAACCACTCATGGAGGGTTGCAAAATTACAAAATTGGAAAAGGTTTTAATATAAGACTAAAGCAACCTTTTCCCTGAACCGAGAGAATGGAATCATGTAGAGGTTCTAAGGTTGGAAATAAGAAAATCAGAACAGTGTCAGACATAATGATACATTCCTTTTTATGCGAATGGTAGTTTTACAAAGCATATACGCTCTATTTTAAATATTGATCAAACCATGGAAGAGTAGTAGATTTTCTAAGGTTGAAATAACTTCCCCTTCTCTTTTTTCAAATGGAATTAACAAACTGCACTGTTGCCAAATATTATTATGGAGACATTTTATAGTTTCTAAGAACTGACATATAATTCATGTTGAGGCAACAATCTCCATCACTGAGTTATGGAGACAGACATCTAGTGGACATGGAATAGAGGTATGTTGTTGATGTTAAATAAATCATTATTCACCTCTCCATCATCATCACCATCACCACCACCACGCCAATACCACCATTTCCTCCAATGTCAAAAGAGAACTGGAAACCAATTGCATACAATTGAAAACCAGTGACATGCTATTTTTAGTAGTATGACAAGAAATCCTATGGCAACACTTGACAATATTACAAGGATTTTATACTTTGGGTCAAATTTATATCCCTTGACTCAGAAGCACTGCATACTATTAATCTTTTATGTGAAAAATTGAAATATAGGGCTGATATCTTTCTGGTCTCTCAAAACTGACTTTATAAATAAGTTGCATGGTTTTCTTTTTTAGAATTGGAACATTGATACAAGAAAAAAATCAATTATTCTATAAGTAGAAATGGGAAAGATTTGGCAGTTATGAGGACCAATTTATTATTTTCCAGATTCAGTTTCTAAAGTTACATTATTAGATACAGTGATTCTCAAAACATCCTCAGATTTTATAACAAAATTCCTGCCTTTTGAGCCAAATTTACTAGTTAATCAATAATTAAGTATCCCACACCCACATTCTATTTTCTTTTTGGCCTTTGGAGTGAGGTCGATTCCATGAAACTGAAAATAGTAAAAAAGTTGAAAAGAAAATTAGTTTAATACACACTATTCATGCTGTTATCTTTGCTATCTGGGAGACCTATTTAAAAAGGAAGATTAGGAAATGTTAAAGGTAGGAGATGAAGTAGATTCCAGAAGTATAAGATTTATTTATTTTTTGCTTTATAATCTTATCTTCAGCCAAGAAACATATAAATTATTTTTTGAGAGAGTTAGTACCTAGTATTGTATCTAATTCAAAGTCTTAATTAGCAGCTCAACCTTTCCTGAAGTCAACCATAATAATGTAAACATGTAGGCAGTGATAGAGATGTAGAAAAGATAGAGATTCCAAATTTCAGTTCATTTTTACTTTCATCTTCTGTTGTAGCTGTTACTAGACAATCGTATAACTAGTTTACATACAAATATCCAAAAATGATTAGTGTATACATTTTCTGAAACAGATATTTGGCTTTTAAAATATAAAATATATGTTTTAAAAACCCATTAAAGATCAATTAGGATTAATTCATATGTTTCTTTGAATCTTCTATTTTTAGCCTTAGCCAAGAAATTTGTAGTTCTAAGTTATCTAACAGAGTATGTAACACAAATTAACTCACTTGTATTTCACAAATTCTCCAATGAAGAAAGCTGTGGATTGAACTCTGCTAGAAGAAGAGCCAGAAAGAACTCAAACACACTATCAGACAAAAATGCCATTTAAAAGGACACATGTATGCAATACACATGTTTGCCGGTTTAAACACAGGACATGCAGTCAAGACAGAAAAGACAGTTGTGCCATGCAACACATCAGCATGCCCCCATAAAAGTTTTGGTTTCTTGTACACACAATGCTGAAAACTGAAGAATATCTATATATGCATATATATCTTCTCACTTCTGGAGTTTTTTTTTTAAAGACTTAATTATGAACTCAATGCAGAAGATTTTAATACTGGTAACTATGAAATACATTTGCTATTACTCATATTACACTTCTTAAATTGCTGCAATTAGTACATGTTTTTGAGAGTTTCGTAGATTCTGTAGGCTGAATGGGTTTTTACTTCATCCTTTAATTTTGCTGATTTCCAGAATTGACAATCCACACAAAAAGAAATGATCCCAACTGCATTATTTAGGGAACCTCTTGTCAGTACTTAACAGTTCACACAAAAAAATCACAAAATAATCAACTTAGAAATTTTAGCATTTTGTAATACCAAGTGTATTTCTGTTTCTTCTTGCCTACTTTGTGTGTGTGTGTGTGTGTGTGTGTGTGTGTGTGTGTGTGTGTGTGCAGTACTAGGGATGGAACCCAGGAACATTCTACCTCCGAGCTACATCCCCAGCCCTATTTTTTATTCTTTATTTTGAAACAGGGTCTCACTGAGTTGCAAAGGGCCTCACTAAATAGCTGAGGCCATCTGAGAACTGTGGTCCTCCTGTCTCAGCCTCCCGAATGCAGGGATTATGTGTGTGTGCCACCACGCCTGGTTCTTGCCTACTTTTAATATCATTTTCTAAATGTTAATGTCAATATTTTCTTTACTATTTGATAAGATTTATGTGTTAAAGGGTCTTAAACTCATCTCTTCTGTTCACAATTTAATACATATAAAATATTTAGTGAAGTTTTATATGTACAGACACAAAAATATACATGTATGTTTTGAACTAAAGCCTTCAGTTCCTAAAACCTAAAATTATTCCTGAGATAATAATCAAAGAGCATGGAACTTTCCTCATAATTCTGCTGTGTGAGGGTCAATACAAACCATCCTGCATTCCATTCCTTCTCTATGCATTACTAACATTAAGTGGAATTGTGAAGTGCTCAGTAACTGATTTCTGGTTTGATGCATTTTGAATTAAATTTTTCTAAATAAAATCTGTTACTGGATAATTTGTGTAAGTTTAGCATGGCATTTTCACTGAAATAATATATTATGTTTAAGGCATAGAAAATTTGAGTTGAATATATATTGCCAAGAGATTTCAACTGTATCCCAGAAAAATTTATTTCATCTCAGATATATATGTTACAAAATAAAGCAAATGCAGTAGTAGTTATGTGCTTCACTGTTGTGATTAGAGATTCTTGAGAAGAGAAATACAGCTTGGGCTTAATCAGGTTATCATTAATGTACTCATTTTAATAGCTTACCAAAAATTAAATAATTCATTAATCACAATTTAATATTATTTGTGACAACCCCAAGTATTTGAATATTGAAATTAAAAAATCCCTTAAAATACCTTCCCCTGGTCCTTTGATGCATACCTTTGAATTCCTGTCAAGATCTCATCAAGATACATCTACAACCCACTGAATGACCACTGGGTACAGAAAGTTGGGCTAGGTTTCAAGAGAAGTCTTCAAACCAGGGTTTATATTACTTATAAACATCACACAATGCTATACACATGTTTCCCTGGCCCAAGATGGTCAGATGCAGGATGGAGATGAGGTGAAGAATGAGCATGTTTTACGTAGGATAAGTGACACTGAAGATAGTGTGGGCTTGAGAAGGGGTTGCATGGCTGGGGCCCAGGTCACGAGTGCAGGAGTCCAGCTGCTTGTTGGAGATCCCTAAAGTTCCCCATGAAGACTTTCCACTGAATTAGAGAAATAACCACAGATAATTGAATCATTAGAAGAGGAGGAAGATGAAGTTACAGAACCTGTCATATTTCTTGGTACCTGAGAAATAATCATTTTAATTTTTTTTATTTGACACATAAAAGTTAACATATTTGTGGGTACCATGAGATGTTTCTATACATGTATACACCACTTAAAATTAAAATTATATTTATTCCCTCGAACATTTATCATTTCTTTATTTGGTTAAGATAATCAAAGTTCCTTCTTTTAGCTTTAAAAAAACACAGTGCAGTATTATTATTATCTATAGTCATCCTTGTGTGCAACAGCACACATGAACGTCTTGCTATTAAGAGTATGTGTACTTGGCTTAGTGATTGACTACGATATGAATAAGTACATCGTGTGTGGGGTGGGGACTGGATGGGGGCTGACTGGGTGATGTGTGCATTTATGACTACACAAGTTTTTTACTCCATTATGATGTATAACACAATGCACCAATAAAAATGTAAAATAAATAAATAAAAAAAAGAATATGTGTACTTACTGGTCAACCTTTCTTCATCCATCTCTTCCCTCATTCTACTCTCAACTTCTTTGAGATCAACTTTTTTAGGTTCCATAAAAGACTAGGAACATGCAGTGTTTATCTCTTTGTTCCTGGCTTATCTCTAGGAATATAATATCCTCCCCATTCAGTTTCATGCATCTTGTTGCAAATGACAAGAATGCAAATTTCATCCTCTTTGTGGTTTAATAGTATTCCATTATCATTTTTAGATAGATAGATGGTCTTTATTCAGTTTCCAAACCTGATAGTGTTCACAGGTACAATAAATAGTTTGAGAGAACTTAATAAAGTAGCTCTAGAACCTCCGCTGAGATTAAAACAAAACTGAAACTAAACAACACAAAAGAGTCAAATTTATTGGAAAATTTAAAAATAGATAGCATACGCTTAGAAACTCAGATCCAATTTTAGGACATTAGAATGGCCAGGATATTGGATCTTTTATTCCTCCTCCCTTCAGCCTGTCCCAGCTGGCCTCTCTACAGCCAAGCCCCTGTCTAGTCTATTGATCACACACACAAGCATGGGCCAGGGGAGCCAAAATGGTCAGCCTCTCTGCCTCCTCAGGGGAGGCTGAGGTCATGATGGGAAGGGGGAAGGCTCTGATCTGCCTGCCTCCATTGTGAAGCCTTGGCGGAGCTACTTGCTTCTTTCACAAAGAAGCCAGAGGAAGGTCAACATGAGAGGAAAGAAGATACCCTTTCCCAGTTTGTGCAGCAGAATAAGGCCAGGGCTGTCTAAGACTGTGTGGTAGGAGGGACAAAGTAAGCCAGTGGATGAAAAATAATACCCAGCAGTCAAGGGTTTCTTCAAAAAAAAAAAAAAACTGGGATGGTCAATGGAATTTGAGTCAAGAACATGGCATGAAGATTTCAAAAGGAATTTGTGTTAAAGGTGTGATGGGACAGAATGAAGAGGTGAAAGAAAAAGATGATTGAACCTAGAGGTGTTAGTCTCTGAACTACACGCTAGTCCTATTTAATTTTTTTACATTGAAATAGGGTCACACTAAGTTACCACATGCTAGCCTTGAACTTGTGATTCTCCCTACTGGGGTTTTCTGAATACTGAGATTGCAGGTGAATGCCACCATGCTTGGCCAGATTTTTGTAAGTAACTGTTACTTATAACCTACCTTCTTTCTTCCATATTCATGTTTGAAAACTTATTTTTAATCTGCTTCTACATGCTATATATTTTGTGTGGTGCCCCAAATATAAATTTGGGCAGCAATGGAGGTTAAAGAAATTTTGCAAGGGTCAGTGAGGAGAAAATACTGTTGAGAACTATTTTGCTTGTGCTGTTACATATTTCTATGTAATTTAGGACAACCCAGCAGCTTTTTCATAAGGCTTCTGGATACTCACTTGATCATTCAGATCCTCAGTTTGATGTTAGGATATTTAAGAAAGATTAATGCAAAAATTTAGCAGACTCCATTATCAAATCACTCAAATTGCCATAATAGTGGCTATATAATTCTAATCTCCAGTAATATGGAAAATTTAGATGGTTTAGAAATATGTAGGATTTCAGACACTTAATTATTTTCCTTTATAGAGTACTGTCCATTACTATAACAAAGAACCCCAATACAGAACTATTTTCTTGCCAAGTTTCATTGAGTTCGTTCTACATCTTACAGGTAAATCTGCTCATTTCCCTCCATCTTTACTTCTGACAATTCTATTTTTTTTTTCTTTTGTGATACTGGGTATTGAACCCAAGGGTATTCTATCTCTGAGCTACCAGTCTTTTTTTTTTTAATTTTGAAACAGGGTCTTGCTAAGCTACTATGCTAGCATTGAACCTACAATCCTCCTGCCTCAGCCTCCCAAGTTCTGACATTTCTGGTGTGCATCACCATGCCCAGCTCCTTTGAGAGTTCTAAACTAAACCTCCAGGATCTTTCACCTGGATTTTTGCAGAAACCACCTCACTGGTGCTAGCATCCAGTCTCACCCCTCCCTTCTGTTTTCTATAATGCAGGTACAGAGATATTTTCAAATAGGTTAATAGGATTATGCCACTTCCTATCTGAAGACCATACAATGGCTCCTCATTGCTCTTTGGGTAAAGACCACAAACCTCAACATGAGCAGTGCGCCCTCCACAGTCTGTGCACCTCCCTTCTACTTCAGTGCCATTGAGACTATGATTCCCCACAGGCCGGCTCTCCTTCCTCTAAGCACAGGTACCTTTTAAATTGATGGAATGCAACATGGTTTCTCTAGCCACAGGTTTTGCATGTGTTTTTCCTCTGCTTGAAACACTTCTCTTTCGGGCTTTGTCTTATTCCCTCCTATTCACGTTTCACATTTCTATTTCTATTGGCTTCTTTAAATAACCCCCATCCCATGACTAGAACAAATTATCCTGTTTGTCCTTTCTCAAATGTGTACCTCTCTTTCATGGCACCACACAGTTGTCAATTTAGTTTTCCTCCAGGGATTGAGTCTCAAGGTTTTTCTCTCCTTTCCTTTTGTGGTGTTAGGAATTGAACTCAGGGGTTTTCTTCCTCTGAACCACGCCTCTAGCTCTATTTTATATTTTATTTCGGAGATACCAAGCACTGACTCAAACCTGTGATCAAACTTGTCTCAGGCTCCCAAGTACCTGGGATTACAGGTGTGGACTACCATGCTCAGCTCAGAGTTCTCCACAGGAACCAACTTCTATTATGTCCTAAGTATCCAGTATTCCATCTGACTTAAAGAAGATTCTTGGCAAATACCGGGATTATTTGAAAACACACACACACACACACACACACACACACACACACACACACACACACACAGAGTAATGTGGATTACCAGCTATGAAATACTTCCTGGCTTGTTCTGGGTAAAATCATGTCTTCTGAACTGGTGACTCCTAAGAGGATGGGCTTCCCATTCAAGATGTTCTTTGTAAAAACTTTTCCTCACTCACCCCTTCATCTGTACACATACATACCTAATCTCACCATACTAAGTTTTCACAATAGGCATTCTTTGGTAATACTTTATAGAAAACACAATATTTTCTTTGGTGGCTATAGATACTGAACCTATATTTAGCAAATATTATATATGTGAATTTATACATAATATTATTTACCTTTTAAGAAAATGATGATAAAATATTTAAAAGGACAAAGTTTTCAATGAGTTTAAAACACTTCTAAATTTGAGGTTGAAATTTACTGTCTTTACCTATGATCTTGAAAGAAATGTCAGTATTTCCTTTTTAGAGGCTAATATATATCAATCGCAGTCATGTATTATTTTAGGACAGCAATACACATATCACAGAAACAGAGTATCTGAACTTGCCTAGAAAAATGATGCTTGTACAAAAATGGGTTACAATCAGAGCTAGAGTAGTTTCCAGGTACAATTATATGTGTTGGCTCTAATAAATAATCTCTGGTAAATTGCAGCAGAAAGTTCACTGGCAAGCATACTAATGTGGGTCAAATATGATTTTTTTTAATGTCAAATGTCACTTCAACAGCACGGGAGCGATTTCTCCTCTGTATTCCTTATTAGTTTCTCATAACAGCATGGTGTGCAAGGAAATATAGACAGCTAGTGCTGAAAATGAATAGCGTCAATATGGAAGCCCATGAGAAGATGGAAAGTATTCACTTATCATTCAGTGAACAAATACCAGAAAGCAGAAACTCTGTTATAATTCCACCTCATTTCCTTATTTATGGTACACCTGACAATACAGTCAAAATAATAGGTTTGAATCCTTTGTATGGCATTCCAAATATTCAATTCACTAACAAATGTATTCTCTATTCCCGGAATGATTATTAATATAACACAATATAACACATCTGAAATTGAAAAATCAAATTATAAAAAAAAAATACAAAGATGTTTCTTGTTTACAACAAGAGGTTCTGATCTGGAGTGTGGGGCCGGGAATTTGAACTGAGAAGACACGATAAGCATGGGCTAGTGATACTCACAGAAATGAAGAATGGGCCAGGTTTTCATATGCAGCTTCTCTTTATTATCACCTCTGGATCCAACGAGGTCTCACGACATTTGAACAAATGAAAGAAAGAAAGAAAAAACTTCTACTAGGCTGTGGGGAACTTACCACATCCCTGGATTCTCCTTTTTTAGCAGTGAGTAAAACTGAGAGTAAAATGATTCCAAGATCATGGTCTGGATAATGAGGGTCTTTCAGAGTTAGGGTCACATCTGTGGGCCTGCGATGCAAAGCATTTAGATTTTGAGTTAAGTGAATAAGCCAACAGTATTTTTTATCAATAATTTATTATTATAAGTAGAAAAGCAATTTTGTTCTCATTTACTTTCTTGGTAAAATTTATGTTGCCATCAAAATATCACCAACATATTAAGTTATCCAGTAAACTGTGGGTCAGTGCATACACATGAATTCACTGGATGGATTTCTGCCCTTCAGGAGGTTCTAAAAGGTTCCTGAAAAGGACAAGAATCTACCACACTATTGAGAAATCTGTAAGTTCCTTCTCTATGATTTCTAAACCCACAAAGGTACAGTATCAGTTATTTCTTTTGTTGTTGTTATTGTTTTTTTTGTTTGTTTGTTTCTTTGTTTTTTGGTGGTACTGGGGTTCCTGGAAACCCTTCTACCTCCGGGCTACACTCCCAGACCGATTTTACATTTTTATTTGGAAACAGGGTCTCCTAAGCCAGCGCGCGCCGCTGGCTTTGAACCTGCGCGATCCTCCTGTCTCTGCCTCCCAAGCGCGGGGATTACAAGCGTGCGCCACCACGCCCGGCTCAGTTATTTCTTATAAATATGAGTCCAACAACTAAATGAGAGTCATTTACTAACCACTGCCTCCCTTTTTAGTTCTTTAGAGGTTTTTATTTATTTAAGCAGGAATGTTTGAAAGACAAGTAAATCAATACTTAAAGTTGAGTAATAGGGGCTTTGCAATTAGATAAGCTTTTTTTTTTTTTTTTTTTTTTGCAAGTCTGGGGATGGAACCAGGGGCATTTGATCTACACCCCCTGCCCTATTTTTTATTCTTCATTTTGAAACCGGGTCTCACTGAGTTGCAGAGGGCCTCACTAAGTAGCTGAGACTGTCCACGAACTGTGATTCTCCAGGTCTCAGCCTCCCGAAACCTGGGATTACAAGCATGCGCCACCATGCCTGGCTTAGATAAGCATTTTGAGGAAGAGATTATGAAGAACTCCACCTTACACAAATCGCTTTTAGAAAATAATACAAAATATCATTCAACAGACAATGTGTATTTAACATCTGGCTTGTACATTTCAATTAACATTGAACAAATAGGGTTTGGTGCCCACTATATTAAAGTTTTTATGGAAGTTCCAGCACCAGACAAAAAAAAGTTTGAAGTGTTGGAAAAAATAAAATGCTCCCTTGTTTGTCCAGTGATTTACCTATTTGTTTCATTCACAAAATGTGTATTAAGCACATATTAAATGCCATACATTATGCTAGGTTCTAGGTATAAAAAAACAGAGATCAAGACCAAGTCTTTATGGAGTTTAAATTTACGACAGTTGTATTCTAGTGCTGGGGAGAAGGCTTGTTGGGTAAGGGTGGTCCAAATAAAAACTTTTGATCTTGGGTACATATAAGAATTAACTAGGAAGTTTTAGAACAAGGCATATTCCTGAACTCCACCCTTGAGAATTCTGGTTCTGTATATTGGGAGGGGGGTTGGGTATAATATATTCACAAAGCTCCCTGGACAATTTTCTCATACAACCAGGATTGAAATTACAGGTAATTTTCCATGCCAAGAATATGGTCCTAGTTAATTTTCTATATGAGCTTTAATTTATCAAATAAAAGCATGATAATATGCAAATATGAGCCATTTTGCATTCCACATGTCAGGGATTTTGACTGAACCATAAGCAATGTGTCAGATTAATAGTATATAAAACTTGTAATTTTGGGATGTCACATATGGTAGCCTGATTATGATCAACACGCATGAGCTTTTTTTTTTTTTTTTTTTTTGGTGGTACTGGGGTTCCTGGAAACCCTTCTACCTCCAGGTTATACCCCCAGACATATTTTTATATTTTTATTTGGAAACAGGGTCTCTTAAACCAGCGAGGCAGAGAGGCTGGCTTTGAACCTGCGCCATCCTCCTGTCTCCGCCTCCCAAGTGCGGGGATTACAAGCATGCACCACCACACCTGGCTGCATGATCTTCTTAATGTCCCACTGCAACCATATGAGCAATGTGAGATTGAAGAATGTATCTTTTATCTCTAGATTCATCATGCTTAACACAGGGCTGAAGAAGAGAGCAAGCACCCAAGATTTTTTTTTTTTTTAATAGATGTTGTCAAAAGGGGTAGTCAGGAAAGGTGTTTTTCTTCTAGGAAGAAATATGAACTTGAAAAAGGGTAGTTAGCCTGGTTTCCCACAGCTATAAATGAGAGAAGTATAACCAGAACCTAGATTGGGTGATTTTTTCTGTTTCAGAGGCCCCACTGTGTGAGGCATAGCAGTACTACAATGGTCAAAAGTTACCTGTTTAACTCCAGTTGTGTGAGATCCAGGAAGGCTGAGCCCATAAAGTCATCCTGTAGTCCAAAATCATAGTCAAATACCTAAGAAACCAAGGAGACACTTTTATAAATAATTCTAATATAAGCTATAAATAAAAACATCTTGATTATAAAATACTTGTTGTCTATGTCATCTAAAACAATAAAATTTTATGACATTTCTTTTAAAAATTCATTAGTTTTTTGTACTTTGGAATTTTAGGGTCTAGGTCATCTAAAACAATAAAATTTTATGACATTTCTTTAAAAAATTCATTAGTTTTTTGTACTTTGGAATTTTAGGGTCTCATAAGCCATTTAAAGGAAATTGTATTTTTATTTTTTGCTTTATTCTTGATTTCTATCAAGTAGAACTTTAAGGAAGAGGCAATAAAATATAGTAAATATTCAAAATAATGAAAAACAATTATAGAAATTATTTTTCTAATATTATAGAAAAGACACTGGCATTACTAAAATGATAGCAAACTAGTATTAAACTAAATAATATTTCCTATTGGGTGATGAGAATATGATTCTAATTTCTTACTATGTTTTAAGGTCATTTAAGATAAATTCTGCTATATTATAGGACAATGACATTTTCAATATACAAGTAGGTCAAAATTTAGATATTATGACTAAAGTAGCTGGTAAAATTATATTAAGGCTAAATCAAATTAAGGTTTTATTATCACAAGCAATTACTGACGTGAATACTAATATGACTAATAGCAACAAAAGAAAAAGGAAAAGAGAGAACATCTTTCTTCCTTCTATCATTACTCTTTATAAATATATTTTCTGTCTTGCTTGCTTCATACTCTGGTTAAGACAGACAATATCCCTGACCTATTGGACTCTGCATTTAATGGCTAAGACAGTGAATAAATACAAAAATAGATAGGCAACAGTTCAGTGATATGTGCTAGGGGGGCAAATAAAAGTTAAGGAGGTGTGTGGGGAGCTGCTCTATTAGGGACTCCAGTGGCGCCTGTCTAAGGAGGTACTTGTGCCATATAGAGCAATGGAAAGGATAATGTCTGGCCATGTGGATGCTCACTGCATCCAGAGGAAGAAGCAAGCCCAGGAGAGGGTTGGTGTGTTTAAGGATAAGCAAGAAGCCAATGGCACTGAAGCAAACTGAGAGAGATGGAGAGTGGAAGGTTGGAGGGAAAGCTCAAGACTAGGCCAGTTAGGACCACTTCCAAAGGACTCTAGGTAATTGAGAACTGGCTAACTTCCACCCATTTACTAATTTTTCATTCATTTCCTCAGCTAATATTGGTGACGTATTTACCATGAACCAGGCAATATGCTATGCACCTGAGGAAACAATGTTGGGCAAAAATGGCATCATCAGTGCTTAGAGTTTAGTGAGAGGGACAGATGCTAAACAAAGGATTATATAAGTAATAGGTGATTACAACTTTTAATAAGTGCAATAAGGAAAAGAACAGGAAAGAAAGAATAAAAGATCAGGTAAAGATTTTAAGATAATGCTGCTAGATGAAGTTTAGAGCTATGTTTTCTAATATTTTCATATGGAAAACATTTGTTTTGAGTACTGGAATAAATCAACATAAATAGATAAGTCTGCTTTGAATGAATGAGTCAGGCTGCTGGACTCTCCAGCATGAGAGAATCAATATCCCAGCACTCATGTTTCCAATTCTCAGCCCAACAGTTAGAAAGCTCAGCAGAGAAAACAGTAGGTAGAACAGCCCTAAATCAGTGACTATTATTTTTCCTCTAGTACAGGTATGATTCAATTAAAGAACCTGAATATGAAAACATTGATTTTTTTAAAAAAAGAAAAATGCTTTACATTACAAAGGGATCCTTGGATTTGAAGAGACACAAGGGAATTTATTTAAGTCATAAGATTTCCTAATGCCTTTTATGTTATTCAATTTGCAGTCATTTGATTTGCATACAACCTTTCAGGAGTACATTTATTGTAGAAAGCTCAGCACTCCTGAAATAAATATTCTCCTTGATCAATTATACTTCTGAGCTTTAGTCATCACTCAGGGGTATATCACAGGCATACACCAAACATCTTAGGCAACGGACATCCTCATATTTGCAGGTGGCTGCAATAGTGTATTTTACAACATGAAGTTTACTATAAAACATTAGAAAAAATTATTGTGAAATCTCTTCCAATCACATCATATTCAGGCTTGAAATTATGGGACAAAATAGCTGATATGTAATCTTTGAGAATATTTGGAATATTTACACAATCATGAGGCAGATTGTTAAAAATCCGGTGAATTAATTGATTAGTATGACAGCTCAACTGGGTTATTCAACAACTCTCAACTCCATCCTCATGGTGAGAGTCTTTTCTATTACTCTTAGGCCAGACATTTACTTTAGTTTCAATACCTATTGATCAACAAAAGCATAAAGATTAGAAAGAATGGAAACAACAGAACCCATTTATTAATGAAATCATTAGCTATGCTATTTGGTTTCAAGTTTTATAAGCTGTTTGTCAAAAGGAGTGTTGTTCTAGATGTATCTTTAGAAACACTGATCATAGAAGAGAGATAAAATAGGAAAAGGGCCTCCTACTGCAAGAACAGCAAGCACAGTTAATGTTTAGTCTACATTTATTGTAAGTTAGGCCCAGTTGTAAATATGTTATACAGATTTAAGAGTTGAATTCTCTCACAACCCAGCAAATAAGTTATTATTTCTGTTTTTCAGATAAAAAGTCTAAAGCTGAAAAAGTTTATATTTTTTGCCTCCAAGTCCCATGGCAAAGAAGAAGCACAATTCAAATCTTCTTGTATAGAATTTCAGAAACAGTGCACACTTAAATTCAATAGCTTAGGCACCCACTCTTGGAGAAAAAATGGGAATTCAAACATGAATAATTCATATGAGATCCTTGCTTTCATGAGGCCTTCACTTCATGAATTGGAAACATTAGGTAATAGTAAGTAGAAGTCACTTAGGCCTGGCAACATCAGTGTTTATTTTCAGGTGAATTTAAAACAATAAATATTTTATTATAAACAAATTTTTAGCAAATTTTTATATCTTAATTTCCATTTTGATACTGTTAATGACACATTGTAGTCTCATATCATAATGTAGTTCAGAGTATTAGGGATATCAGAGGGACACCAGATAATGGAGGGGAAACCTCAGCAAAGCTAGAATGGAAGGATAGGAGAGGAAGAAGGCTGAGGTTGATTAATGGGGGAGCTACATTCAAATATGTGTATAAGTATGAATGTAGCATGGTCAACCTAGACACTCATTGTTGCGAGGGTGAAAGGGGAGGTGGGGGAGGAGAGGGCACCAAGCACAGTCTGAATCTATGCCATTTTCAGTATGACTCACATAAAAAAATAAAACATTTACATATATATATTTATATATAAAAAAGGAGTGATAGTGATGTATGTACACACAGCTCTTGGTGAGCGTCCCTCTAGCTGCCTCCCCACTCTTCCCCTTCCTCATATTGATGCTGGCATTTTATTTATCATATAGATTCAATTATTTATCAAGATAATTTGAGAAATGCATCAACAAAATTCTTTTGTATCCAAGTCATAGAAAACAACTCACAGGCTTCAATACACATGTGAATTTGTTCATTCAAAAGATTAAATGTCCATAGGCTTTAGAAGAGTCCATTGTAGCTTCTGAGGATTTTTGATTAGGCAGATCAAATGATTTGTTCATTTATTCATTTATTTAAAAAATATTGAGTGTGCACTTACACTGGGCCAGGTATTCTCCTAGGCACTTGAAATAGAGCAGCAAAAAAACCCATCAAATTCTTTGATTTCTTAGAGCTTACACGAATTTTCGGGTGGGTAATAAATAAATATGTCAAGTAGTGGTTAAGTACAATGGAGAAAAATCACCTCATTGTATAAAAGAGATGAGAACTATTTAAATAAGATGTCTAGGAAGAACAATGTGAGAGGGAGTCCTTTGAGTGAAATGTGGATTCATGATGAAGAAGGTGTGTTATCTCAGGAGGAAACAGGAAATGGAAAGGGACTGAGGAAACTGGCCAGGGGCCAGTGTGGCTAGAAAGTACTGAGAAACAGGAGAGTGCTGGTTTATTTGTTTGGACTTATGTCATAAAGCTTACCATCATATGACTTTGAGTTTCATTCTGATTGGAAGATTTCATGCAAAGACATGGTATAATCAAAATTATGTCTTAAATGTTCCCACTGAAACCATTTGGTGAATTACATTTTCTACCCAGAGAAATAATGTAAGCAACAAGACCAGTGGTCTTACGAGAGTTAATGTCTTTGGATTAGATGTCTATGTGATGAGACGTGGTTAAATCTAGTAGGTACTCTGATGGTATAGATGAACAGAAATTGTTGGTGGAGTAGATGTTTTGTATGTAACAAATATAGGAACTGAAGATGCATAGCAGGCCTGAGCTTACTCTTGGCTCCTGGGTGGCAACTTAACTTTTGAAAATCTTCCCTTTCATCAGGTTATTTTGCTTATCTGGTACACTGACCACTTGCTATCCTTATGAGAATTTAGAATTTTCATAGTTGTGACTGGTTATTGTTCTTGGTCACTTCAAAACAACCAGCTTCTACTAACAACCTGGGACTCTATCTCAAGTGAGCTTTGCTGGGATGAAATGATGCATACATATAGCTACATTTCACTGCTGGAGAAGAAGCCGGTACTTGGATTTCTCCAGAGTATGTCTGATGTATCTGTTTCTACTTCTGTGTTGCTATAATAAACTAAAACCACAAGTGCAGCTGCTTGTGAATCCTGTGAGTTCTTCCAGTGTGAATCACTGAGTGTGGGTGGTGTTGGGACTCCCAACCCAAATGGTGAGTCTTTAATCCTGAGCAACTTGTTAATGCTGGTGCCTCCAACTGACAGGAGGAATGTGGGAAGTTTTGGGTGGGAGGAAGAATGGAGAACAGTTACTATGAATTTGATTTTGAATATGCAAATTTTGACATGCCCATTAAACATCTAAATGGAGAAGTTCAATTAGTGGTTGAGTACAAATCTGATCCGAAGATGTACATTTGGAAATCACAAGGAAGTAGATTGTACATGTCCATGTTCATAGCAGCACAATTCACGATAGTCAAATTATGAAACCAACCTAGGCATCTACCAAAAGATGAATGGATAAAGAAAATGTGGTATATATACATGCAATGGAATTTTACTCAACCATAAATAAGGACAAAAATGTCATTTGAAGGAGAATGGAAGAAAATAGAGAATATTGTGCTTAGCACATCAGCCAGTCTCAGAAAGTCAAAGGTCATAAGATTTCTCTCAACTGAGGAAACTAGAGGGAAAATTGGAAATAAAAAGAACTTTAAGTGAGGAGAGAGATGAGCAGAATAGTGGAAGAAGATTGGGAGGGGGATATGGGGAGGACAAAAAGAAAGCTTGAGGCAAGGAACAGTTCTGCTAATATTAGCTCCATTTACAAAGGTAATCATTACCAAACTTTAACATGTACAGGGATAGAGGAGGAGAGAGCTGTAGGGAAATATACCAAGTAGAGTGTGCATGTATATTTATATCACTTTGAATTTTACCATGTTGTATAATTACAATGTGTCAATAAAGGTATACTTAAAAAAAGATGAGGGTGGGCCAGGCGTGGTGGCACACGCTTGTAATCCCAGTGCTTGGGAGGCTGAAACAGGAGGATCACACAGGTTCCAAGCCAGCCTCAGCTACCTAGTGAGGCTCTCAGCAACTTAGTGAGACCCGGTTTCCAAATAAAATATAAAATAGGTCTGGGAGTATAGCTCAGAGGTAGAAAAGCCCGTGGGTTCCACCCCAACTACCACCAAAAAAAAAAAAAAAAAAATGAGGGCCTAATAAGCTATAGCAAAAGTAAGTGTTATGACCTGATTTCTATTTCTCTCTTTTCAACTCTTAACAGAGTTTGCTCGTCTTAGTGCCTCAATAGACTGACCTCCTAACTGCTTTCTACAAGCTCCAGTGCTGTATGATTCTTTATTGACATTCAGAGGGGAAAAAGGCCTTTCTGATCTACTATTCTCAGCAATATTTCCGAGTTGGCCTGCTCATCACATGCTTACAGGATATGGGATGGGCTGAATGGGATGTCTAAGCTGTGTGCTTTATTTTAAAGGCAGTCATGAAATCACTAAGAAATTTGAGTTCCTAGAAAAATAAAATGAAGAATATATTGTAGGAAACCTCCCCAAAAGATTCCTAACAGAAAACTGAAGCTCAGATTCTTTCTGATAGCTCCAGGTACCATCATCAGTTGCTATATTTGGAGCTACTTGGTGCCCACCTGCAGCTCAATCCTGGTCTCAGGTGTAGAAAAATCCCTGATGTTGAGTAAGAAGAAAATTTTCAGGATTTATAATTCAGTTCTCTAGATCCACACATGAGTTTATCCTTGCCAAATGTTTGGCAACTTGTGGACAGATGTTCTTGATGTTGGTTTAGGTTTATGTTATGGAATGACCAAGGCCTTGATTTAGTTACCTATTTGGATATTTCCATAAATTCATATTAGGCACCCTTCTGTACCGATGCTGCTGATTAAATGGGAAACTATATATTAACCATTTTAGGTCCTCCATTCTTCACACATTTTCTTCTTCTTTCCATTAGGTTGTTGTCTAGCTGAGTATTGAGTCTGGGACTCAGGAAATCTATACCTGTGGTAGGTATAGATCTATTTCTTCAAATTCTGCCCTTGGTTGTGTTCTGCACCTCATTTTTTATTTATTTTTCAGTTTCGCCCATCTATGGAATCTGGTATGTTTTCTTGCTATTATACTTTCTTGGCCTCTATCAGTGTTTGCGAACTGTATACAACCCAGCCTCCTTTGTGTGGGAGGAAACTTACCCTGATCTTACCCCGTCTTGAGATTGCACCTTGACACCAGCCAATATGGGTAACATCCTCATGAAATTCCTTAGCACTAGGAGTGGAGAAGTGGACAGTAGCCCTAGGGATAAGTCATCCATCCTATTACAGTTAACTGTGCCTAATTGTGTTCTGAGTTATGATAACAATGGATTAAAAATTGGATCTCATCTCTCCAAAAGATTTAGAGTTAGAATACATTAGTGATACATGCATTCCCATGTTTATAGCAGAGCAATTGACAATACCTAAATTATGGAACCAACCAAGATGGAGGAATAAGGAAAATCTTGATCTATACACACAGTAAAATTTTGCTCAGTTATAAAGAACAAACTATGAAATTTGTAGGAAAATGAATGGAAGTGGAGAATATTATGATTAATTAGATCAACCAGTCTAAAAAAGTCAAGGGTTGTATGTTTTCTCCCAAATGTGGTAGCTAGAACAAAAAGAAAAAACAAAAGGGACTTAGTCAAATTAAGAGAGAAACCAGTAGAATAGTGGAAAGAGATTGGGGAGGAGAAAAGGAGAAGAAAAGCAAGGCTTGAGGAAGAGAAAAGTTAAAATAAGGTTATGTCCATGTATGAAGGTACCATTATCAGTCTCCCTAACATGTATGGAAAGGGAAGAAGGGAGCAGGCTGGGATACAGAGGGATATACAACAATGGATGTGTGCATGCATTTGTTTCATTTTGAATCTCACTGTGATATAGAATTATAAAGAGCAAATAAAAGTATAAAAAAATAAAATTGGTGCCATTCAATAATACTAAATAACTACTAGGGATCTAGAGATTTTCTAGTAACTTCATTGCCTAAATTAGTTATACTGTATTATAATGTTCCATTTTAACATTTTTTTATAAAATACCTAGAAAAATTTGCGATTTTAAAATGATCTGAAAACATGTTTATGGTTAGTTAACTAATATTTCTAACCAAATGAAAGCTTCTTTAAAGGCCTAACCTATCCCATGAAACTACTTAATATGATTCAGGATATAAAATCCTACTTAGTCACTGTGTCCCTGACTCATTTTTATACTACAGTTTCAAAATAACAATCACACTATATAAGAATAAATTCTGAATGTCATAGAAGTGACATTGTAAAACTAGCAATCAAACCCAAACAAAACCTAACGGACCCTTGAAATTAGTCATCTTTAGTGGAAAACAGAAGCTATATTGCTCAATTGCTGGCTGGATTTAAGCAAGCAATCTCTCTGTCTCATTCACCGGTAAATTATGGATGAGAACAATTACTTGTAGGCTTATTGTGAGCCTAATGTGAGATAATTGGCCTGGCATTTAGCATAGTGATCAATAATGGTAGCTATTACTATGATAAACACATGCCTACAAATTCCATCTTCCTAAGACTTAGTAAACTCACATGTTCTTTGCCCATGAACCAAAAGCAAATGCAATCATGCTTTGTGGGTTGTATGATTTATTACTGACTTTTTTTTGGGGGGGGGTTAAAATAGTCGGGACTTTTAATCCATGCATTTAGGATGTATTTCTTATTTTATTTTTTATTGGTGCATTGTAGTGATGCATCTTAATGAGGTACAAAATGGTAGAGGGATGTATTTCTGACCCATGCCAGTCAAAACATTTAAGAAAATGCAAACATTTTCTTTCTTTCTATTTTTTTTTCCAGTGGTAATGGGTATTGGACCGAGGGACATTCTATCTCTGAGCTACACCCCCAGCCCTATTTTTATTCTTTATTTTGAAACAGGTTCTCACTAAGTTGCAGAGGGCCTCACTAAGTAACTGAGGTTGGCCACCAACCTGTGATCCTTCTGTCTCAGCCTTCCAAGTACTGGGATTACATGTGTTCACCACCACACCCAGCTGCATTTTCTTAATTTGAATAATTTTTCTTGGGTCATTGTGATGTATGGCTACAAACATTTCCATTTCAAAATTTCAGTTGTTTCCATTCAAATTGCTAGAAAAATGAGCCCCTACCAAAGCAATACATCAGAAAAATCTTTTAAAAATTGTTTAATTATAATCATACATCTTGATGGAGTTCAGGAAATTGATAGAGCTATACATGCACACAGTCTTTAGAGATGTTTTAAAAATACAGATTCTAGCTGGGCATGGTGCACATATCTGTAATTACAGTATTTGGGAAGCTGACATAGGAGGATCACTGGTTTGAGGGCAGGTTTAGCAGTTTAATAAAATCCTCTGCAATTTAGCCAGACTTTGTTTCAAAATTTAAAAATAAAATAATAATCTTGGATTATAGCTTAGAGATAGAATGCCCCTGGTTTCAATTCACAGTACAAGAAACGAAGGAGGAAGAAGATGAGAAAGAGGAATAAGAGGAGGAAGGAGAAAAGGAAGGAAAAAAAGAAGGAAGGAAGGGAGGAAGGAAGACTTGGATTCTACAACAGAGATGTTAAATCAGAGTCTTTGGGGGTAGACTTGGGCATCTATATTTTTAAATTATTATGAATAATTCTGGTAATATAGTCATTGATAATCATTTGTATATGATATTTATTCTCTTAGAGCCCTTAAACTTCATTGAGAAATAATTTGGATATGATAGTAATGTGACTCTCAACTTGAACAGAGCTTCATTTTAAGACTTAATACTAAAAAATATACCCCAATCATAAAATGAGTATTCAAAATAAATAGACACTTCACAAAAGAATAAATGCAAATGACCAATAAATTACATGAAAAAAATGTTCAACATCATTAGCAATCAGGGAGATGTAAATAAAAACTACATTGGAATTCCATCTAACCCCAATCAAAATGGCAATCATCAAGAAGCCAAACAACAATAAATGCTGGTGAAGATGTGGGGAAATAGGAACTCTTCTACAATGTTGGTGGGACTACAAATTAATACAGCTGCTATAGAGATCAATGTGGATATTCTTCAGAAACTGGAAGTGGACCTACTGAATGATACAGCTGTATTACCCTTGGGTATATTTCCAAAGGGACTGAAATAAAAAATTATATTAATATATGCATATCCATGTTTATAGCATCACAATTCACAATAGACAAATTATCACAAATAGACAATAGAACCAACCTAGGTGTCTATAAACAGATAAATGGATTACAAAATTATAGAAGAGACATGCAAAGGGATTCTACCTTGCAATCAAGAAGAACAAAATAATGTAATTTTCAGGAAAATGCATGAATCTGGAGAACATTATTTTAAATGAGATAAGCCAGTAACAGAAAGTGAAGGTTATATGTTTTCTCTCATAAGCAGAAACTAGAGAATAGTTAGGTCTAGGGGAAGTGAAGTGGTGGGGGAGGGAAGAGAGGATCAATGACAAAATCACTTCCTTTGATGCCATGTACATATATGAGCATATCAATATCAATCTTAATAATCTTAATCTTAATACTTACCGAGGGTTGTGTGTATGTATTTCACTATCACTATGATTCTATTATGATGTGAGATGATAATGCATCAATAAAAGTATTAAAATTTTTTAAGCATAGATAGATGTTATTTAAAGAATTGTCAATTTTGTTAAAACACCATTTTAGAAACAATAATGGGTCCTAAATAGACTCGATTTTTAATGCATCAAAATATTTCTATTACTTAGAAGAGTGCTCTAAATTTTGTTAAATGAAAGAACCCTGGCCTAGAGAGAGAAGTACCCCATAATCTCAATCATTTGTGGAATCTAAAAAAGTTGATCTCACACAAGTTGAGAGTAAAATGGTGATTCCCAGAGGGTGGGGACGGTTAGGGGAGGGAGTGATGCAGAAAGGTTGATCAGTGGGAATTCAGTCACACTTAGATAGGAGAAAGAAGTTATGGTGTGTTATTGCACATTAGGATTAATATAGGTAATAATCATGTACAGTGTGTTTCATTGACTAGAAGAAATAATGTATACATGTAATTGAAACATCACATGGTACCCCATTAATGGGTACAATTTTTATGTTTTTTATGTATCAGTTAAATAAATTATTTTTGGTACATATTAACTATACAGGATAGTATATTTTATTATGACATATTTCTATATGCATGTAACATAAATTGATAAATATAGTTAAAATTAAAATACACAGATATGATTAAGTCAAATAAGCAAAAGCTTGAACAATATTTAGCTAGCCCTAACCTTTGATAGTATTTCTGTTTTCTACTATAATTCT
This sequence comes from Muscardinus avellanarius, assembly GCF_963383645.1. Taxonomy (NCBI): domain Eukaryota; kingdom Metazoa; phylum Chordata; class Mammalia; order Rodentia; family Gliridae; genus Muscardinus; species Muscardinus avellanarius. The sequence continues at coordinate 80,942,366 of NC_137786.1, forward strand.
GGGTGTTCACCATGAGCCTTGAGTAGTAAGGGCAGTGGAATGATGATGGAGAATTTGAATTTGGTTTAACTGAATGGGTGCTGGATTTGTCCTACTGTTTGCAATGTGTTTAGAGGCATCGTTGTGCACACTGAGCTGGCTCCTGCCACCCCTGTCTTTCTAATACGTTTTATTTTAACTCCCAGCTCTCACTGCTACCTTATGTAAATATTCCACAGCCCACTCCTCAAGCTTTGCTTTTCCCTGCCCTGATCATGAAGTCATTCAGAGCTGGAGGGATGCTCTCTTTTCACTAAGATTAAAATCTATATGAATTTCCATATATTAAAAAGTTAATTTTAACTTATTATTACACATAGTATAACAAAATCTTGACAGTTTCAAGATTTTTTTAAAAATAAAATTATTTTCCTTACTGGAAATGGCACAAGTATTAGGAAGTTAATGTGATTTCATAATCTTGGCTCAGAACTAAATATTGTTCTCCTTTTCCTATGTTAATTCTGCATTGATAGAAATCAGATTAGAGGATACACATGGATTTCTTTTCCCTTTAGCTACAGATGGGAGGGTTGTAAGCTCAATATTTTATAACCATTTATTCCATAGATGTGTTATCTTATTACCAGTTACTACAGAATCAGTGCGTTCCTAAAAAATCTTTTAGGTGAGTTTAATTATTCATCATAGAACATGTGCACATCATATCAAAATTGAGGAAGTCAATCACACAGGACTTGTGTACAGACATTTAAAATAATGCCCATGAGCCGGGCGTGGTGGCGCACACTTGTAATCCCCGCGCTTGGGAGGCAGAGACAGGAGGATCGCGCAGGTTCAAAGCCAGCCGTGCGCGCGCTGGCTTAGGAGACCCTGTTTCCAAATGAAAATGTAAAAATAGGTCTGGGAGTGTAGCCCGGAGGTAGAAGGGCTTCCAGGAACCCCAGTACCACCAAAAAAAAAAATAATAATGCCCATGAAATTATGATAACCTAAAGTCTCAGTTTCACTTATGTATTTCATTTAAATCTTAAGTGTTCAAATTAGTGACTAATACATATAAGAAATGGAAAAACTAAAGCTCAAAATAAACACTTTTCTTAAAAGAAGTCCTATATACTTTACAGAAAATGAGATCCAACAGAAAACTAGAAGGCACTTTAAAAACACAAAGTAACACATAATATGAGACATTCTTTTATGATTGTACGAGTAGCTGAGAGGCTGGTGAGATTTCCATTTCATATAATCATTTTTTGTTTATGCAGAAATAGGAAAAAGTGACAAATTTATTATAAATCACTATGTGCCTTCTTCTGTATGATGAAATTAAATTGTGGTTAATAATCTTGTATAAGAAAAACTCAAAAGTGAATAAAGAAAGGAGCCAAAAAAAGCCACCTATAGGATCTCATTTAAGCATGCGTACATGTGTGCGTACGTGTGTATGTAAATACTTACTCTCTAAAATCAAAATAATTTTTCTACCATTCTTTTCTGTGTACATCAGACTCTTGTGTGCTTATTTCAATCCTAGTATGATATTACTTTTGAAACAAGCACTTGACAATTGAATTTCTACTTAGATGAAAACTCATTCTGTGTGTGTGTGTGTGTGTGTGTGTGTGTGTGTGTGTGTGTGTGTGTTACTAGGAATTGAACCCAGAGACATTCTACCTTTGAGCTATATCCCCAGGCTGACTTGACTTCTTATTTGGAAACAAGGTCTCACTAGGTTGCTGAAAGCCTCACTACATTGCCGAGGCTGTCCTTGAACCTGAGATCCTCCTGTCTCAGCTTCCCAAGTACTAGGATTACAAGCGTGTGCCATCACACACAGCTGAAAACTCATCTTGAGCAGCACTTTGTAGACTAGAGATCCACAGATGTTTTCTTTAATGGAGTAATATTCCATTAAAGAAAGATAGATATACAGTGAAATAATTAAAAATAAATCCCTTTCTTGTCATGACTCTTTGGCAACATTACTGAGATCAAACAGCCCTTTGCCGTCCACGTTAACACCTGCTCTCCTCTCCTATGGTTTTCTTCACAACGGCAGCTGCTCTAATTCATCTGTCTTGACCACCTTCTCAGAAACCGAACTTCCTCTACGGCCTGCTCATCTTCTTAAAATTCCTCTTCATCCTCTATCTTAGCTATTTATAATGACAGTGACTTCTATTTTATAAAAATTCCTTTGATGGTGCATTGTGATTAAAAATCATAGTGAGATTGAAAGTGACACTCGTGCACATGCACACGGCACTAGTGTTTTCCTTCAAAATCCCACCCTGCTCCCCTTCCCCGAATCGTACACGTCAGTGAGATTGGTACTGACACCTTCATAGATGAACACTGCATTATTTTAAGTTTCCTTCCTCAATTCTTTCTCCCCCTTCCTTTTCTCTCACCCCTCAATTCCCTCCTATTATTTTACTGGTCTCTCTCTCTCTTCATTTATCTGAAGTCACTTTGATTTCTTATTTTCTCTCTGGCTTCTCAAATGAAAAACAAAACAAAACAAAACAAAACATAGGACCCTTGACTTTCTGAGACTGGCTGATTTCATTTACCATGATATTTTCTAGTTCTATCCATTTCCCTGCAAATGACATAATTTTGTTCCTCTTTATGTTTTAGAGTTCCTACTCCTCCCCTTCCTCACAACATTTGTTGTGGTTTGTGTTTTGAATGACTGCCATTTTAGTTGGACTTAGGTGAAATCTCAGGATAGCTTTGATTTGCATCTTTCTGATTGCTAATGATGTTGAACATTTTTTCATATATTTATCGGCCACTTGAATTTCTTCTTTTGTGAAGTGCCTATTTAGTTCATTTGCCCATTTTTTGATTGGGTTGTTTTCTTAGTGCTGAGTTTCTTGAGTTCTCTGTATATTCTAGATATTAGTCCTCTTTCAGAGAAATAGTTGGCAAAAATCTTTTCCATTTTGTCGGCTCTCTGTTGAGGTTCTTGATAGTTTCCTTTGCTGGTATGGTTCTTTATCTTCTAGTTCCTTTTCAGCTGCTAGTTTCTTGTTACCCACCAATGGCTTCTTCAGATACTTAGCCTCTTTCCTTTCTTCCATACTACAGGCTTCTTGCCTGCAACCCCCTGGCCTCTAGTGCTATCTGGTGCTATCATACCAACCTGCAGTTTGTGCTTTCTGGCATGGTTAGGAGTGATGTTTGTGTTCGGCACATGGTCTTTGCATATGGGTTTAGCTTTAACGTGATTCTCTGGTTTTTCAGGGGATTCTTTTCAGGGCCCCGATGCATCTTTTTGTGTGATGCTTGGAGGGTTTGCTGCATATCCAGGCTTCTCAGGATTATGCTGAGGTCTGTTCTGATCATCTTGTGCATAAGAATGTTGTAGTTACTCTTGAGGAAAGCACCTTTTTGCCAAATGCTGTACAAGTCAATTAAATTGTAGAAAGTACTTTCATTCCAAATGCAAAAACATCCCATGTGTTCATCAGGAGCAAGTTCAAAATGTGCAGGCTCGAGCTGGGCATGGTGGCACACACTTGTAATCCCAGCATTTGGGAGGCTGAGACAGGAGGATTGTGGTTTGTAGACAGCCTCAGCACTACTTAGTGAAGCCTTTTGAAACTCAGTGAGACCCTATTTAAATATAAAGAATAAAAAAATAGGGCTTTGGGAGTAACTCAGAGGTAGAATGCCTCTGGGTTCCATCCCCAGTACAGCAAAACAAAACAAAAGCAAAAACAAAAACAAAATGTGCAGACTTTTTATATCAATCAGAGTAATTCCAGGAATGTTTCTGAGGCCCTTGGTGACACCAGCATCCTCATTATAGATGATATGACATCCTCTGGACTGGATATGTCAGTAGTTTCTCAGCCTGTCCTTGCCAGCTCTTATTTTCTGAGAGGCAACGACCTTTTTTGATACCATCCCCAGGCCTTGAATTTCTTAAGAAGCAAAACAGCCTCCTTGGTTTTCTTGTAACCTGCAGCTTTATCTTTGACCACCAAAGGAAACTCAGGAACTGCTCAATGTGATGATCTTTAGACATGACTGAGCTAGGAAGCCTGGAGTGGCAAGGACAGAACAGATGGCATGTGGCTTTGGGGTTGACAAGTGACAGCAGCACCAGATTTTGGTTAGTGCAAACATACAGTCTCCTAAACACATATTTCTAAAAGCCAAAATGGTGAGTACCACCACCTTGGACTACAGGAATGTGGACCACAGCTCTGGCAGTCCCCCAAGATTTAGCACCTGCATGATACCTGCTAGATAGACCAAGGCTGCCTGTTGTTTTGTGCAAATAGGTGTGAACAGTGTTCATGATATCTGGTTGAATGGGAGCCTTGAATACAGGTGATATTTTTTTGCCAGATAACTCCCCCTATCAGTACACAAGTATATGCCACAGTGAGAAGGCCACGGTGAGAAGACCATGACCCTTCCAACCTGGGAGCTCCAATAGGAAAAGTTAAATAATGTAATTCCTATACAGAACGGCTAGGCTCTGTGCAAGCTTCCCTTTTTGCAAGGTTATGTGAAGACTTGTTTTCATATGTTCCCAAAGTGCACTAAGTCAGTTGCCAGCACAAAGCAGAAGAGATGTACTTCATAGCCTCATAAAGGAAGGGCAATAGAACCGTCCTCGAGAAAAAGCCCTTGCCAGCTTCCCCTTCCCTCTATGTCATTTCTATCACATTACAAATAGATTAAGATTGTGAATAGCACAGTACATCTCTGGTGAAAAATCTCATCGGATGGAGAGACATGATAAAAACCATTAAACAGGAATTTCAATGTCAGATTTCATCAGAGTCAAACAAACGGCTCACCTTTATATACAGTGGCTCCCTAAGGTGATCAATGAGGATGCAAGCCTTTTCCTCCCACACAGGATTGAGGTTCTTGTGTATTATTTTACTTCTAAAGACTTCTTTTCTTCCAATTTTAAACTTTACATATGGATCACTTGTTCCTGTTAAAGAGATACAGATTGATTGCTGTTAATCATGCCTTTCTATGTAAGAGAGATAATTGCCTACAGAAACATCAGGAATAATTAAAAGAAAGTTTAATTGGGACCTATCACATGGGAAAATATGGGTTGTGTTTTCTCTTTCATTATATATTAAAGTGACCATAAATTTTGTGTGTGCGTGTGTGTGCGTGTGTGTGTGTGTGTGCGCGCGCGCGCGCGCGCGCACATGTTTAGTACTATGGCTTGAACCCAAGAGTGCCCTCTACCACTGAGATAATTCCCTAGCTTTTTATTATTTATTTTTTTTATTTTAAGACAGTGTCTCAATCAGTTGTTGTTGAGATAGCCTTGAACTTGTGATTCTCCTGCCTCATCCTGTCTGGTTGCTGAGATTACAGGTATGCAATACAGGTATGCTCCTGGCTGTTTTTTTTTTTTTTTATCTTATGGTCCTCTGTGATCTTGTCCTGGTATTTTAAAAAACTTGATTGCATGATGAATATATAAACTTAAATCAAAGAGATTAATGATAGATTAATCATTCGGTCCATTATAAAAAGTACGATCAATGATATTGGCTGATTTAACTAGTTTGAAGAAGTTATATATGCTGCCAAAATTTTATACTAATGAGCGGAGGGAAAGGTGAGTCTCAAATTGGGCTCACTTCATCTTTGGTTCCATATTCTCTCTTGCAAAGAAATTTCAATTTTAGAACATTAAGAAAGAATTGAGATCTTAGAGGCAGTAGTAATAGGGGGATAGGAATAAATGTTTATCAAGTGAAGTAGCTGCTTCATATTATGCTTGACCCCTCCCAAGATCCCTGTATAAAAAAGGAACTCAGAGCTGTCAAGTAAGTTGTTCATGGACACACAACCAGCAAGGAATAAAGTTAGGATTCCACCCAAGGCTGTTTGACTCTAATGCCTGCAGTGTTTCACTATTCTTGCAAGAGAGTCAGGAAATTACATACTTATACTATTTCTCATTGAGGTATGAGGCTGACAAATGAAAACAATCTTCATCTAATGAAATTTGTGCAGTTCTTAAGGATTCCTAGAGAAGGTGAATCATGGAGAATCCAGCATAAGTTTTTCCAGAGTATAACAACCTTCATCATCAGAAAATAATTCTATATATAAGGCCCAACTTTTATTTGATAAAGTTTGATTTTTTTTGTTTTGTCTTGTCATTCCAAATTATGGGAAGTAGAAATGTTGTAATACATATTTTGAGCAATACTAAACCCACAAATCCATTTGAAGTTTCTCAGTCTAGATCAAATTATTGCTCCTTATTTTTAAAATTATCTATATAATTACTACTACCTGCTAAGATGCAATGATCTCCATAAGTTCAGAACTCAAGTGGATCACTATCTTATACCTTTAACACTTAGTATAGAATGGGACATATTAGAAATCCTCAACAAACATTTGGTGAGTAAACAAATGAAAGAATGATTTTAATGACTTAAGGATGGGAGGCAGAAAGGTAGGCTATAAAATTGCCTGATAATGATAAAAGACAATTTGAGGATCTCTATTTTAAGATTGGGGAGGCAGGAAAACTATCCCAAAGTTTCCACAGCTCAGTATCTCCAGTTCCTAGGCATAATTTCATGGTGTTGATTTTCAGAAATATTTTAAAGCTCTCCAACCTCTCCAAACACAGACAATAAAACCCTTGACCTCAATGTCATATCTGAAGGTGATAGTTGAGGACGAATAAAAGCCTCTGGGTGTTTAAAGCAGATGTCTCCAAAACAAGTGCTGAATCTTTTGCTCTTTAATTGTAGGATTACTGTTCATTCTGCTTAGACAAAAATTTAACAAATTTGATTATCAGATTTGCAGAATAAAGCATATTAGAATACTAGACTAGGAGGCAAGAGGAAGCCAGGGAAACTATGGTAACAAATGGCAGTACGAGATTAAGAAAGAACAGTTTCAAAATCTGAAAAGAGTTACTATATTTTTTTTTAAAGTTTTGCTTTTTAGAGCACTATGGAATAAGACCAAATTATTTTGTTGCAGTGTATAGTTGTCAAGTGGCAGAAAAAAATGAGATGGATTCAAGGAATAAAACAACACAGTGTGCATACAAATCAAGTAGTTGCATGGATTAGATAAAAGTCACGGGAACAGACCAATGAGAACATTCTATTTGATAATAGTTGCTGCACAAATATAAATGGGGAAAAGATGAACTGTTAAGTAGGTAGTGATGGGAAATCCATCTCATCATATGGACAAAGGTGAAGCCAGATCCTCACCTCATGCCATATGCAAGGATAGACATTTGACAATATAAGTACAAAAGAGTGAATTTTAAATATGCAAAGCTGGTAGAACATATGAGACTAAATATGGGGGAAAGATTTCTTAAGCAAAAAGCACAACACAAGCCAGGTGTGGTGGCAAATGCTAGTAATCCCTGTAATTGGGAGGCTGAGACAGGAGGATCGCAGATTCAAGGCCAGCCTGAGCTACTTGTGAGTCCCTCTGCAACTTAGTGAGACCCTGTTTCAAAATAAAGAATAAAAGTGTAGGGCTTGGAGTGTAGCTCAGAGGTAAAATGCCCCTGGGTTTTATCCCTAGTACAGAAAAAAAAAATAAATAAACAGCACAACAGAATGAAAGAGAGTGTTGTGTATAGTTAAAACTTTCTGACTTCTGGGAAGATGGTGACCGAGAAAAGCGGGGCTTAAGAGCCCCGCTAACAACCAATCTCCATTACCACAAAATCAGTGCCTTTCATAGCCAGAAAACAACATCACCAGAAAAACAAAAAAATCACCAGGCTCCAGAGAGAAAGCAGACTGAGAACAGAGCTCAGAGCCACAGAGGAGATACACCGGCCTCACGCCCAAGGATGCGGCAGCAGCGCCATACTGCTGGCGGCAGCAGCGCCATACTGCCAGCGGCAGCAGCGAGTTCACCGGATGGCTACAGCAAGCCGAGGTGAGCCGCTGTGGAGCAGCCAGGCGGGATTTTTCAGTGCAGGGAACATCTAAAGCTCCCAGTGGCTAAGCTCAGCACAAACTGCAGGGACTCAGAGTGGAACTCAAAACCAAGAAGAAATACGCCAGCCTCACGGCCGAGGGCATAGCAGCGGCGCAATATTGCCACCGGCGGCAGCAGCAGAGAATTCACCCGAATCCAGTACAGCTACATCTGCGTACTCAAGAAGAGTGAGTCAAATTGCGGGCCACAGAGGAGAAATCCCAGTACTGTACTCCCTGGGACTTGACCCAGTGGGGGAGGGGCGGTGGCAGAGATATCACACCATAGGAGAATGTGCAACCTGGCACCCCCCACAGTCTAAAGCAGCCTCTATCGACTCTCTGGGTCAGAGACTCTGTGGTACAACCCAGTAAAGGAGTAGTGGGGTCTGAGATACTACTGACTCGAGATCCAGAACACCTTAAGTGAAGTCATAGTGACCCAAGGGAAGAACCCAGAGAAGGCACAAACTTCCGAAATCATGGGAAAGAGGAATAATACTGGAGCAATGAATGCCCACAACCCCACAACATCAGAACCCGATAAAACAGAAAATCAGAGATTTCTAGAAGATCAAATCAGGAAAATAACTGTAAAAATAATAGAGGTGCTTCGAAAAGAACTCAGAGAGAGCCAAAAAGAGATAAAGGATGCAATTAATGAAGTAAAGGCCTCAATTCAAAGCACAAACAACCGATTAGGTAACATGGAGAACAGAATCTCACTTTTAGAAGATGATCACTCCAAAAATGAATGCATAGTTTCTAATCTAGGAAAAAATATCCTACAGCAGGAATTTGATATTGAAGAAATATGGGCCCATTTTAAGAGAGCTAACCTAAGAATAACTGGAATAGAGGAGGGAAAAGAAAGTGATACCAAAGGGATCAACAATCTCTTCAAGGAAGTAATAGCAGAAAATTTTCCAAACATAGAGCAAGAGGTTGATACACAGGTCCAGGAAACTTATAGAACTCCCTTTAGATAGGATCGGAGAAGAGGATCCCCACGCCACATAATTGTCAAAATGACCAATGTGGAAGCCAAGCAGAGAATCTTAAAGGCAACAAAAACAAAGGGCCAAGTGACATTCAGAGGCAAACCAATTAGAATCACTCCAGACTTCCCAAACCAAGTCATGAGAGCCAGAAGGGCTTGGAGTAACATATTCCAAACTCTGAAAGAAAACAACTTCCAGCCAAAAACTTCCTACCCAGCAAAACTTTCTATCAAATTAGATGGAAAAATAAGAAGCTTCCATGACAAACAGAAACTGAAGGAATTTATGTCTTCAAAACCAGCGCTAGAGAAAATACTCAAAGAGATTAACTACAGAGAAGAAATAGGTAATACACACCAGAACCAGAGAAACAAGATTTTCCATCCAACAGACAACTAAGATTAGTTATCTGTGGAGATTCATTATTTATGTTAGTCTTTTACCTATCTCTAAATGGTATTGTTTGCTTTTATTGTTGTTAATTTTTAGGATTTCTAGTTGGAATATTAATATACCTTCAGATATAGCATTTGGAAATATTTTATCCCATTCTATTAGTAACTGTTAACTCTGTTTACATTGTCTTTGGATATACAATATATATTTTTTTATTTTTTAGGGAGTTTGTATACTCTTCTTTTGCCTGTGCCATTGAAATCATATCCAAGAAATCACTGCCAATTTCAATGTTGTGAGGTTTTATGACCCAGATTTCCTCCTAAAAGTTTATAGTCTTAAGATTTATATTTAGGTCTTTTATCTATTTTGAGTTAATATTTGTATATGGGATTAGGTAAGGGTCCAATTTTATTCTTTTTCATGTAATTATTATTTCTCAACAATATGTAGTTAAAAAATTATTATTTCCACCACCAAATGTTCGTGGAAACCTTGTCAAAAATAACTTGACAATATAGGGAAGAATTTAGCTCTAGGCTTTTATTTAACTCCAATGGTTTATATATTTGCCTTTAGAATAGTACTACACTGTTTCAATTATTATAGCTTTATATGGTTTGAAATCAGAAAATATATATCTTCTAGCTTTGTTCTTTTTCAAGATTGTTTTGGGTATCTAGAGTCCATATTCCATATTAGGATAATTTTTTTTCTGAAAAATAAATATATAAATATATGATAGTTTCACCTAAAAAAATAGAAAAAAATATTCTCTGGTAAGAAAGAAAGTAAAAAGAAATATTGAAATGTTATTTAAGTTATCAAAAGCTTGGTATCAGACAAATGAAACTGTTATGAGAGATTATCATTTTTAATTTTGGATAAATTGCTATAATACTAGACGTCAACCACTAAGCCAAGCATGGGAGGGAGGGATGGGGAGAGAATGGTATGGGGATCGGGTGGGGGCTGACTGGGCGATGAGTGCATGTATGTCTACAAAAGTTTGTATCCCACTATGATGTATGAATACAATGCACCAAATAAAATAAATAAATAAATAAATAAATAAATAAACAAAAAAAACCTTTCTGTTCAAGCATGGTTCTGACATTAAAACAGGTTTGTAGACCTATGGAAGATAATAGAAGATACACAAGACAAACCCACACATCTACAGTACAAGGTTCCAGAACAAACAGGAGAAGACAGCCTCTTTAAACAAATAGTGCTGGGGAAACTGGACATCCATGTGTAAAAAAAGAAATGAAACTAGATCCCTATCTCTCACCCTGTGCAAAAGCCAATTCAAAATGGAACAAAGACTTGAATATAAGACCAGATATATTTCAAATGATAGAAGAAAAGGCAGAGGAAGCACCTCAACATATAGGTAAAAGCAAAGACTTCCTCAATAGGACCCCTGTAGCTCCAGAAATAAGAACAAGAATCAATGAGTGAAATAGTGTCCAATTAATAAACTTCTGCACGGCAAAAGAAACAATTAATAGAATGAAGAGACAACCTACAGAATGGGAGAAAATCTTGCCAGCTACGCTTCTAACAGAGGACTAATATCCAGAATGTATAAAGAACTCAAAAAGTTAATCTTAATAAAATAAAAAATTATTAAATGGGTAAATGAACTGAACAGGCAATTCTCAAAAGAAATACAAATGGTAGACAACTACGTGGAAACACATTTAGCTATCAGGGATGCAAATCAAGGCTGCATTAAGATTCTCACTCTGCTTAGAATGGCAATCATCAAGAATACAAATAATAAATACTGGCAAAGATGCCGAGGGAAGAATTCTCATATACTGATGCTGGGGATGTAAATCAGTATAGTCACTATGGAAATCAGTATGGAGTTTCCTCAGAAAGCTAAAAAATAGAACTAACATATGATCCAGCTATACCACACCTTGGTATTTATCCAAAATAATTAAAGTCAGCATACTTAAAAATGGAGGCATGCCCATATATATCACAACACAATCCACAGAAGCTAGATTATAGAAACAGCCTAGGTGTCCATCAACAGACAAATGGATAAGGAGAAGGTGGTAGACACTGAAGTTTTAATCAGCCATAAAGAACAAAATTATGTCACTCACAGGAAAATGAATAAAACTGGAGACCGTAATTTTGAGTGAAATAAATTAGACTTAGAAAAGTAGCAATGTTGCTTCTCATATGCAGAAGCTAGGGGAAAGGGTGCCATGAAAGTAGAAGGGAGAAGTTAGAGTAACGAAAAGGGATTGGAGAGGGAGGAAGAATAGGTAAAGATGTACCGGGAAATGAAATTGATAACATTATTCTTTGGGGTATATATGAATATGCCACAATGAAACTCAAATTCTGTATAATTAACATGCACCAATAATAAAATAATTTCTGTTCAACTGAGGGTACTATGGCAAAATTCACCAAGAGGCCACACTGGAAATATTTGCATTGCCTAAACATACAGGGGATTATCTTGAGTAAATAAGAACATTTGAAAAATCAGTTAAAAAAAAAAAGACAGAAAATCCAATAAGAAAACAGCTAAATTTTTATGAGTAGTCTATTCCCGAGGGAAAGCCCAAATAACTAAGTAAATGAAGCAATTCTTCAAAACCCTAGTAATCAAAGAAATACAAGAATTAAAATATTGAAAATTAACTTTTCTTTTAGTAAAAGAACAAAATTGGCTGCTGTTAGCCTATATATCACTTTGTGGTCCCACTGTCATCTTCTGAATAGCCTTCCCTCCTCCCCACAGTTGAATCCAGTACTTATTGTCCTGGTTTTCCTTGCAGCTGGGGTATAGGCTGCACTCATCAACACAAGATTAAATGATCCTGTTGTGATTTCTCTGTTACAAAACACCCTAAAACTTAGGGAGCAATGCAATTATTTAATTGGGTTTGGGGTTTCTGTGGTATAGGAATTCAGACAGAAAATTGTGGTGCTATCTCATCATATCTGTCCCAAGAGGTCTGTGCTCAGATCTCTTGGAAGGTCTTAAATTAGAGACCTTTGGAAGACTCAAATTAGAATTTAGAATCACCTACAAGACAAGCTTCAGCAACTTCGCAAGATAGAATATTTCAGCAGTTTTGGAAAGCAATCTGGCAATTTCTTATGAAATTAAGTATATGCCTTATGAACCAGCAGTTTCATTTCTGGTACTTTTTGCATGGGTCAAAAAGGACTTCTTATGAGACATAAATTACAACATTATTTGTAGTTATAGTTACTTAAGTGTCTATCACATGAGAGGGGAAGGTTAGTTGCTATTATTACTATTTAATGAGAAGATATAGTAATAGCAATAATAATTAACACTTGCTTTATATTTCATTATAAAATAGAAGTAAATGCCTTCATCATTCGGGGCCTTTTTTTCCCCTTTGTCCTTATTACAAAGGATACTGTAGTATAATTTCTGTCCAAGACCTGTTTTTCAGGTGTGTAGTGAAAGGAACCAGGTGAACATTTATGCCACTCTATCTCTGCATATTCTACTCTGAAAGCAACAGCAGAAAAGGGAGGATATGAGAACATTCTAAAACTGGGAGCTCCATGTCCCACAGTCTTTCAGTTGCTGAGGCACTCAGCTTATTCAGTTATTTTCTCCTGTATTTTCTAATTCTGTTTTTTAAATATACCTTTACTGGTGCATTGTAATATATCATATCAAGGTTTAGAGTGATAGAAACATACATATAGCACTTGGAGTGTTTCCTTCCAGATCCCACCCTGTTCCAAACCCCTTCCAATACAGATTATTGGAACTGGTACTGATAACTTCATATATAAAGATAGCATTATTTGAACTCTTCCTTCCTTCCTTCCTTCCTTCCTTCCTTCCTTCCTTCCTTCCTTCCTTCCTTCCTTTCTTCCTTCCTCTTTCTCTCTCTCTTTCTTTCTTTCTTTCTTTCTTTCTTTCTTTCTTTCTTTCTTTCTTTCTTTCTTTTTTGGTGGTACTGGGGTTCCTGGAAACCCTTCTACCTCCGGGCTACACTCCCAGACACCTATTTTTTATAGATTTATTTGGAAACGGGGTCTCTTAAGCCAGCACGGCTGGCTTCGAACCTGTGCGTTTCTCCTATCTCCACCTCCCAAGTGCTGGGATTACAAGCGTGCGCCACCATGCCTGGCTGAACTGTTACTTTGAAAAGTTTCCTTTTCTCCCTCCCCACCTGCTTTTCCAAATACTCTTCCACTATTCTACTGGTATATCTTCTTATTTATCTGAAGTCCCTCAGTATCTCTCTAGCTTCCACATGTGAAAGAAAACATATGGCCTTCACTTTCTGTGACTGCCTAATCTCACTTAGCATGCTATTCTCTAGTTTCATCTATTCTCCTGCAAATGACATCATTTTGTTCTTTATGGCTGAGTAAAAATTCTTTTTTAAGTTATTTTATTGGTGCATTGCAGTCATACATCTTACTGGAGTACAATATGGTGGAGGCATACATGCACACATCACTCATTTAGCCCTTCCCCAATTCCCAACCCATTCCTTACCCCTCCCGCTCCCCCTCCTCATGTTTGGCTTAGTGCTTGACTTTGATATGTTTGTGAATGGACATCATGTACATTAGGTAAATTTCATCACATGTATGTATATGCATATACACATATACCATTTCATAATCCATTTATCCGTTGATGGAAATTTATACTGTTTCCATAATTTGGCTATTGTGAATTGTGCTGCTATGAATATAGATATGCATTTATCATTATAGTATTCTGGTTTCAATTCCTTTGAAAAGATATTCAGGAGTCGTGTAGCTGGTCATATGGTGTTTCCATTCCCAGTTCTCTGAGGAACCTCCATACTGATCTCTCAGATGCTATACTGGATATGGGGAAATAGAAATGCCTATGTATTGCTGCTGGGATTACTAATTTAAAATCTTTACTAGTAGTTCTCTCTCTGTATTAAAACATGCTTTATGATTCCCCATGCAAAATTATGGCAAGTGCTACCCATCTTGAATGTCTACCAAGCTTCCAAAGAGTTTCCTGTTCATGCTCTGGTTTCATCGCCCTTTCAGTCTATCAGCTATTCTGTTAAAGCTTCTGCTTCCACCTCCCCTTCAGGCTTTGCCACCACAGTGACTGGCTCCAGCATTCCACAGTTGCTCAGGTGATAAACCTGAAAATCCTTCTCAATTTCTCCTTTTCCCCATGCTTTGTAGACAGGACGCTTCCAAGTTTGATGAATTCTCCTCTAAAGTACACCCTGGATCTCTGAAAAAGCTCCCACCAAACTTGCTCCTCACATCACCAAAGCATGCCTCCAATGACCTTTCTGTGCATTCAACACTGCTGACCACACCCTCCTCTGCCTTCTGCTTCACACCCTCTTCTGGCCCTGTGGCCCCTCTAGTCACGCTCTTGAGTGTTCCTTACCAGCAGCTACTCTAAGAAGTATTCTCTTCATGCAGTTCATTTCTCGTACCCTCTACCAACCATTACCATGGCTTTGAATATCAATAGATGCTGATGATATCATATCTATATCTGCAATCAAATCCTCTTTTCCTGCAGTAGGTAGACATCCCAATATTAATATGTCCAAACTTCACTCTTAATCTTCTTTCCCACTAAGCCTACTCCCCCTTCAGGCTTTTCTATCTCGGTGGCTCTATTACTTGACAGAAGCTCAAGTGTGAAACCTGACAATCATTCTCTACAGTTTCCTTTCTCCATGCTTTGTAGCTAGGAACCTACTCAGTGTGCTTGATTCTATTCTTAAGTATACCCTGAATCCACAATTTTTTTCATGGATGCCTTCCTCAAACCTCCAATCTGAATAAAGTTGTTTTCTCTATTAACAGGTGTCCTTTTCCTTAGTAATACTAATCAATATATAAGTTATATTGGTATATCTGCATCTGTAGTTATATTTGTATGTCTACATTTATTATTCATATGTCTACCTGTTTGTTGTGTATGTGGTTTTTCTTCCACTGCTATAACCCCAAGAGGACCAGGATTCTGCTACACGGCACATGATCTGTGGCAAAATGGTCACTCTGGAAGTTAATTTTGTTTTTAGATGAGCCAATTACATTTAATGATTTTTAAGCAAGTTTATTGCAATATGATTGACATATACTTATTTAATGTATAAAACTCAATGAACTCATGAAACTATCATCATCAAGATCATAGACATAAGAGCCAGACGTGGCGGCACATGCCTGTAATCCCAGCATTCAGGAGGCTGAGACCAGAGGATCGCGGTTCGTGGACAGCCTCAGCTACTTAGTGAAAATCTTTGCAACTCAGTGAGACCCTGTTTCAAAATAAAGAATAAAAGCCGGGCATGGTGGTGCTTGCTTGTAATCCCAGTGCTTGGGAGGCTGAGACAGGAGGATCGCACAGGTTCGAAGCCAGCCTCAGCTACTTAGTGAGACCCTGTTTTCAAATAAAGTATAAAATAAGTCTGGGAGTATAGCCTGGAGGTAGAAAAGCCCCTGGGTTCCACTCTCAGTACAGAAAGAAAGAAAGAAAGAAAGAAAGAAAGAATAAAAAATAGGGCTGAGGGTGTAGCTCAGAGGTAGAATGCCCCTGGGTTCCATCCTAAGTATCTCACACACACAAAAAGTTCAAAGACATATTTGTCACTTTTCAAATTTTTCTTAACCCCTCCCTTATATTACTATTATTTGTGGTAAGAGTACTTGACATAACATCTATTCTTTTTGAACAACTTAAGAATACAGTGTTGTTAATACAGGTACTACTTTGCAAAGTTCCAGAACTCAGTACCTTTATCTATCTCCTCTCATTTTCCCCTAACTTAAATGGTGATTACCATTCTACTGTCTGATTTTATGAATGTATTTTAGTTTCCTAACATGAGATCATACAGCATTTATATTTCTGTGTCTGCATTATTTCACTTGCCACAATATCCTTCAGGTTCATCTGTGTTATTGCAAATGAAAGACTCATTTTTCTTCTTTGTTTTTAATTTAAAAATTGTATGTATTTATGGCATAAAGCATGATGTTTTGAATTGTGTATGTGTATGTGTTATGGGTTATTCTCTGAAGAAGCTCGTGTTTTGATGCAGAAATGTTTGGAGGTAAAATGATCAAATTATGAATTAATGAATTTATTGGGTGGTAAAGTAAGGTGTGATTGGAGGAGGTGGGACACTTGGGATGTAGCCTTGCGGATGTATGTGTGCATGTATGTATGTATGTATCCATGGACCCCCTTCTCATTCTCTTTGTTTCAAGCTTCAATGATATTAGAGCAGAATTTCCCTTCTCTCCTCTCCTCTTCTCTTCTCTTTCTCTCTCTCTCTCTTTTACCTGTAGCCATGGCCTGAGCTCCACAGAAGTAATATGGAGTATAGTCTCTGAAATCTCTAGAACTGTGAGCAAATAAATTTCCCTTCTTCTAAGTTGTGGTCATCAGATATTTTGAGTCACACTAATGAGAATGTTGATTGAAACAATATGTATCATGGAATGGCTAAACCAAGCTAATTACTCCATGCATTACTTTACAGATATTATTTATTTGTGGTAAGAATACTTAAAATCAGTTATTAGCATTTTTTGTGGTGCTGAGGATAAAACCCAAGCTGTACCCTCGGCCCTATTTTTTTATTCTTTATTTTGAAACAGGTCTCATTAAGTTGTGGAGGGCCTCACTAAGTAGCTGAGGCTGACTGAGAACCTGTGATCCTCCTGTCTCAGCCTCCCAGGTACTAGGATTACAAGCATGCACCACCATGCCCAGCTTAGCAATTTTTAAGTATAATTTAAGTATACTTTTAAGTATAATTATTATTTACTATTGCCACTATCCTATACAATAGATTTTTTTTTTTAGTTTACTGTCTGTCTAGCTGAAATTTTGTTTTTTTGATCAACATCATTCAGGCAGACTACAGTATAATAATAGCAGGGGGCTTCTACACCCCATTTTCAGCAGTGGACAGATTATGTACAGGATGACTGTTAGTTCTATTCGGTTCAGCATATGGATTAAATATGATGCTTCGTTATTGATATTCTGTTTGCATAATCTGTCCACGCTGAAAATCAAGAAATAAAGTCTCCTAAAATTATTTTATTAGAGACTATCTCTCCCTTCTAATCTGTTAAATTTTGTTTTATCCATTTAGATACTTCAATACTGATTGCATATATATGTATGTGCATATATAATGTATTGTATAATATATATGTATATACATATACATACATATATATTATATATACATAGGTATTATATATATATATATACACACACACACACACACACACACACACACACACACACACACACACACAATGGTGGTCCTTGCCTCTTTTTCAGTTTTACTTAAAGTCTATTTTTGTATGATGTAAGTATATAGCTATTTCTGTCCTCTTTTGCATGGAATATCTTTTTCTATCTCTTTAATATCAACCTCTGTGTGTCCTTATAAATGAAGTGAATCTACTGTAGGCAGCATATAGTTGGTTCTTATTTCTTTTCATCTATTTGAGTATTTTATATATTTTGAT
This sequence comes from Muscardinus avellanarius, assembly GCF_963383645.1. Classification (NCBI taxonomy): domain Eukaryota; kingdom Metazoa; phylum Chordata; class Mammalia; order Rodentia; family Gliridae; genus Muscardinus; species Muscardinus avellanarius. The sequence continues at coordinate 80,960,283 of NC_137786.1, forward strand.
TGAACATTTATATAAATTCATATTCAAGATAATTTTTGACATATGAGGACTTAATACTACCATTTTGTTGTTTTCCAGTTATTTTGTAGATCTCTGTAGCTATTAACACTTTTGTCTTTTAATTTTTGTACTACAGCTAGATTTGGTTTACATCCCACCCTTATTAGTGTTATTTGGGGTTTGGCTACACCCTTACCCTTGCCAGTGAGTGTTATAATTTCATGTTTCACATTGCTAATAAGCATCCTTTCATTTCAACTTGAAGAACTCCCATTAGCATTTCTTAGCATCTTCTTGATGAAATTCTCAACTTGGCTTATCTAGGAAAGTCTCTCTCTCCTTCACTGCCAAAGGACACCTCTGTAACTATTGGCTGGCAGCAAAATATTTTTGGCTGTCATTTTTTTCTTTCTGCAGACCCAGCTGCACTGGGGTGAGCCAGGAGGGAGCCTAGGTTTATGAGGAAGTCAGAGCTCTAACGTCACTCTTCCCCACTGGTGAGCTTCTGGCAGAGAGGACCCTCTTGCCCCTGTGCTGTGCTGACCTTAGGGGAAGAGTGACTCGGGAAGTGACACTGTCTTTCCAACCCTCTCCACTGTGTCTTCCCCATTTCTGTGCTCTTCTAGCGTGCTATAATCCCTCACCCAGAATTCATAGCTCTCATGAAGGTATTTGTGTGTGCATGTGAATTGTTTTTATATCAGTGTTTTTGTTATTGGACATAGGGTGGAACTTCCCATTCTGCTATCTTGCTAATGTCACTCATCTTCTCAGTATTTGTTTAATGAGTGAGTAAATCAATCAATGAATTAGTTTAGAGAGTCCTATAAAATGCATCCTTATTGTGGTTTGGATGTTAATGCTCCCTCTAAAACTGATGTTGAAACTAAATCCTCAATGCAACAGCGTTAAGAGGTGAGGCTTTGGATGTTAATGCTCCCTCTAAAACTGATGTTGAAACTAAATCCTCAATGCAACAGCGTTAAGAAGTGAGGCTTTTGAGGAGGTAATGAGGCCCTGAGGAGTCCACCCTCATGAGTGGGTTAGAGATTTATAAAAAGAGCTTGAAGAAGAGAGTGAGTTTACTTCTTGTATCTCTTCTGCCACGTGAAGACAAAGTATTTGCTCCCTTCAGAGGACTCAGCAACAAGGCATCATGTTGGAAACAAAGGCTGGGCTCTCACCAAACGCTAAAACTGTTGTCAACTTAATCTCAGACTTCCAGCCTCCAATATTGCAAGAAACAAGTTTCTACTGTTTGGAAGTTACCCACTCTGGGGCATTTTGTTATAGTTGCAAGAATTGACTGCGCTGATCTTCACGATGATGCTACACAGTTGTGAGAGGCATACACTATCATCATACACTGCGGGGGAAAACAATCTGAGGTTCAGTGACTTTCTTCAAAACCTTCTGACAGTAAGCTCTAAGTGAGAAGGCAAATGAAAGGTAAATTTAGACATTAAGACTTAAGTCCAAAATTTTGTATATTCATTTTAAGGACTAAAATGTCCACTAATAAGAATAGGTCTAACAGGTCAGTGAAGGTTAAAGGGCAGATTTTTGAATCTGCAATGGGGACAAAGATGGACATCAAGGACTGATGTCAGGGGAAAAAAAGCTGTTTTATAGTCTCTGAAACATAAGATGGTACAATATCTTTTTTTTTTTTTTTTGCGGGTCTGGGGGTGGAACCCAGGGGCATTCAACTTCCGAGCTACACCCCTTGCCCTATTTTTTTATTCTTTATTTTGAAACCGGGTCTCACTGAGTTGTAGAGGGCCTCACTAGGTAACTGAGGCTGTCACGAACCGCGATCCTCTGGTCTCAGCCTCCAGAATGCTGGGATTACAAGCGTGTGCCACCCATGCCCGGCTTATGGAATTGGTCATAGAATGGCCTTGTCTGAAAATAGTACATACATCAGCAAATTTCACAGGTCCAAGTATATGTTCATGGTATGTGAACTATCTTTTTATTCGTTTTTTTGATATCTTAGGATAAACTTTATATTTTCAGTTCTCTTTGGCCATCACTCAGAGTCTGCTGGGTCCTATTGTTAAAATTTGGTATTTTTTTTCCAGTTCTGGGATTGAAGCCAGAGCTTTATGCATGCTATCTCAATGTTCTATCACTGGGGAATATCCCCAAGGCCCCAAATCTAATAATTTTAAAAAGCTAATTTTATTTAAGGGTTTGCTAATTGTTTTCTTAATTTGGAGTATCCTTAGCAACTGAGACTTCTTAATAGTTCAATCCTTTCAACTTGCTATAATTCCAATACAGATAATGGGAGACACTGTTCTTTTAAAGTTAAGTTTAGTAAAATATTTTTCAATAAAATATTTGTAACTAATACTCTTCTATATTTGGAAGTGTTTTTACCAAGCTTATTTCAGACAGATATTACTAGTAATTTTAATAGATATTACTTTTTAAATAAGAAATGCTATGATCAACCATATTTGGAAGATGTTGATTTGAAAGAAAATTAAATAGATACATTTTTCTCTAGCCGTTAAGCAACAGAATGTGTGTTATGACTCTCCAAGAAGGGGGATGGGATGCGCCTTTTATGAGGCTATTTTATTTTATTTTATTTTTTTTTGCTGTAGGGCCTACTTTTCTTAAGTGTGTCTTTTAGAACTAATAAACCTTGTTTATCTCAGACTTTCCAGTGAACTATTTATTTATTTATTTATTTATTTATTTATTTACTTACTTACTTAATTTTATTTATTTATTTTTATTTTTTTGCAGGCCTGAGGATGGAACCCAGGGGCATTCTACCTCTGAGCTGCACCCCCTGCCCTAATTTTTCTTTTTTATTTTGAAACAGGCTCTCACTAAGTTGCAGAGGAAATAAAATGTAGCTGAGGCTGTCTGCAAACCGCAATCTTCCAGTCTCAGCCTCCCAAATGCTAGGATTACAAGCATGTGCCACCATACCCAGTTTACTTAATTTTGGTACTAGGGATTGAACCTAGTGGCATTGTCCCTTTGAGTTATATCCTCGGTGCTTTTCATTTTGAACAAGGGTCTCCCTAAGTTGCTGAGGGTCTTGCTTAATTGCTGAGGCTGACCTTGAACCTGTGAGTCTCCTGCCTCAAGTCTTCCAAGTACTGGGATTACAGGCATGCACCGCCATGCCCAACTTTCAAATAATCTTATTTTAATAGAATTCTAAGTAAATCCCAGCCACCAACATGTGGTTAACTTTTAATAAATACCTAATACAGAAAATTTTAGTTTGTTGCTTCAAAAGACTCATGTACTAGCCATGTACTAGCACAATTTTGTTACAATATTGCATTAAACCACAAGGTGGCACTATTACTTATCAAATTACCGTAAAGTCCATGGGTTTGAGGTTCTCTATTCAAACCAAGCTGGGGCAGTTTCCTTAAGCTTTGTGGTTCCCAGGTGTTTTCTAGGAGCAAAAAGGCTTTACTGTTATTATCTATACTATTACTGTCATTTCAATATTTTTATGGTGATGATGAAATTTCTAGAAGGCAAAAGATTGGAGATTTAGCTTTAAAATAAAAACCAGATTTTTTTGTTACTAATAATATTCAAGAACACCCTTTCACACATTCATTTTTCAGATAGCCTTAACTTCAGAATTTTTTTCTTTTGGTACTGGGATTGAAACCAGACGCATTCTATCTTAAGCTATACACTCTTCCCTTTTTATTTTTTGTTTTGAAACAGCATCTCACTAAGTTCCTGAGCCTATTCTTGAACCTCTAATTCTGTCTCAGTTTCCCAAGTACTGGGAGATTACAGTTGTGCAGAATCAAACCAGGCTCAGAACTTTTTAATGTGTAATTTATAACTATGAATCTATGCTTTAAAATATATAGAGTACTCTAAGCCTACAAAACACTAGTTGTTCGTTTTGAATTCCAGGATCAAGTTGTCAAAAAAGAATTCGTTTCTATAATGATTTCTCATGTCATAAAGCAATACATATTCTGAATACTATGCTTTGTTTTTATTATTTTAGGTTTCAAAACAATGATGAACATGTCAACATTTTAGATAATGACTTAGTTGAAGTTCAACATACAACTAAAATTGGTCTGAAAAGGTCCACTTTTAGGTAGCAATAAACATAGCCTACACAAGATGGCAGCCTCTCTTTCCTTAAAACTATATTAAAGGTATTTAAATTGCAAGTTGTCATCTAATAATATTTTTTTTGTGTTTTTATTCTTAGCACAAACAAGCCTCCTGACTAACAAACCTATACTGGTTCTTCCTGAAGCTCTCCAATCTTATTATGAACACTTAAAGCTGGCTATCTTGTCACCCAAATGCAACACAGTGAATTTTTTTCGTATAAAATCTTTCACATTTGAAAGAAGTCATAAAAGTAGCAATGTATCTTTCTGTATATTTATTTTTCAGTAATGATTTAAAAATATTCAAAACAAGTACCTTATTTATGTGTTGAATTATTTCTTTTCTCTCTACTATTTCTCACTTTTGGTTGGAGACGAGTAATGCCTTACAATGGGAATTTTCACAGTGCTAAATAACTAAATATTTTAAAATTTAAATGCAAGAGGTTTATAATAACAAATGGCTTCAGGTAATAAAAGAAAACTAAAGAAAGTAAATTAAAATTTTAAAGGAACATAAATATTCCAATGGATTTAAATTTTGAGTCAATGAAATTAATCACAATACGGAATACAGATTAACTAGAAATGATACTATAAATGTAATATAGGACAGAAATAAGTATGATTCTTTCTTTGAAGTTTAGGAAGCACTTCAGTTGAATAATATATAAATGATAGGAATAGATCTGATTTTTATGGGTAATTTTTTGTAATTTTTAGGGTTTTTGTCTTTTCTAAAATGCAGAGTTCAAGGTATACTAAAAATGTTGTTTTAATTGGGATAAATAAAACTTACTCCAGTACTCCTTCATATCTGGCATAAATAACAGGTTGCATCTAAATGTAATTTCCTGACAACTTCCAGAAGTTTAGGTAAACAAATATACAGGAGGGTGATGTTTACATTTTTTATAATGCTTTAAACAAATTCAGTTTTAATTGTATTTGTGTATCAATCTGTGACAAGAGCAAGCACAAGAGTGTCCTAGATGTTACTTTTTCCAATGAATCTAAGTCTGTGGCCTCCATAAATTCCTTCTATGAGCAATAATTAATGCATCAGCTCTATAAATAAAATCACATTCTTCATCATTATGTTTTACTGAAAGGATAAAAATTGTGCCTAAAATTATTCTGAAATATGTACTAGGTTTAGATAGTATCTCAACCAAAAAATAAATGTGAAATATAAAAAATATTTTGAAAGGTACTTTAACTTTTTTTTTCTTTTTTGGTGATACTGGGGATGGAACCCAGGGGCCTTCTACCTCTGGGCTACACTCTCAGACCTATTTTATATTTTATTTGGAAACAGGGTCTCTTAAGCCAGCTGAGGCTAGCTTCGAACCTGCGCGATCCCAAGCACAGGGATTACATGCGTGTGCCACCACACCCAGCTCTAACATTTTATTTTTAAAGGGTTTTTTTTTTTTTTTTTGCCTTTTTTGGCACCGGGGATCGAACCCAGAGTGCCACACCTGCAAAGCAGACGTTTTGCCACTGAGCTACATCCTGGCCCCTCTAACTTTTTATTTTAAAATATCAAATATCAAAGCTGGACGTGGTGGCGCACGCTTGTAATCCCAGCATTCGGGAGGCTGAGACTGGAGGATTGTGGTTCACATATAGCCTCAGCTATTTAGTGAGGCCCTCTGCAATTTAGTGAGATCCTGTTTCAAAATAAAGAATAAAAAATAGGGCAGGGGGTGTAGCTCGGAGGTCAGATGTCCCTGGGTTCCATCCCCAAACCCGAAAAAAAAAGCAAATATACATGGCTTCTTCAAATGTTTTCTTAAAGCCTATCTTTATACTCTTCTGAGACTGTCTTCCTGAGTGTCATGCATAATTTTTTTTAAATTACCAATTTCAAATGCCTTTTCTTAGTCTTTAGTTCCTTCTATTGCTGGTCACACTGAATGTTGCTAGCTACACTGACTGAAATTTCTTCTCCCTAGATTTTCTAACAGGAGTCACAGTAGTCCCATGGTGGAAAGAATATTGGCCACAGTGTCAGTATAAGCAGTATAAACTAAGAAAAGTCTTTTAACCTCTCTTCTCCATGCTATTGTAACCTGGAAATAAGGAGATTCCTCAAATTTCCCAAAGAAGAGCCAAGAATCTCCAATAATATCTCACCTGCCTGCCCGTTAGTCATTCCAAGAAGTGAGCTGTCCTCGAAAATGAAAAATAGACTACATCAAACACGAAGACCCATTTTATTAATATACTTGATGGAAATATTTATTAAATTCATTGTATTTTTTCCTCGTTGGGTAAATAATGAATGCAGTTTTTTTTTTCCTTTTTGCCATACTGGGGATAAAAGCCAGTGGCATTCTACCTCTGATCTACACCCCCAGCCCTACTTTTTTATTCTTTGTTTTGAAATAGGGTCTCACTGAGTTGCAAAAGGGCCTCACTAAATAGCTGAGGCTGTCCACAAACCATGATCCTCCTGTCTCAGCCTCCCAAATGCTGGGATTACAAGCGTGTGCCACCATGCCTGGCTGAATGCAGTTTTTTAAAATGAGGCAAAGCATCATTTATGTCTGGGAAAGATTCTAATAAAAGAGATTAAACCATCATTAAAACAGTATAACTTGAGTAGAAATATTTTATTTTCTGATACTAGGGATTGAATTGCAACAAGTGTGACCATTTGACCATGTTCTTGGCTGGTATGAAGTGGACAGAGTTGACCTATGCAGCTTCTTGTGGGAGGTAGAGCAGCTGCTTTTGACCAAAGATGGAAGCCTCATGGTGAGGACAGCAGAACCATTTCATCAGCCCCAGATCTCTCTGGATCTCATACGTGAGCACATGTAACTTTTAAAATAACATTAGAAGTTGAGTCTCTTGCCGGGTGTGGTGGCACACGCTTGTAATCCCCGCGCTTGGGAGGCAGACAGGAGGATCCCACAGGTTCGAAGCCAGCCGTGCGCGCTGGCTTAGGAGACCCTGTTTCCAAATAAAAATGTAAAAATAGGTCTAGGAGTGTAGCCCGCAGGTAGAAGGGCTTCCAGGAACCCCAGTACCACCAAAAAAAAAAAAAAAAAGAAGAAGAAGAAGTTGGGTCTCTTGTTCCCAGAAACCCAGTTTGCACCCTTATACAAGTTTCCAAATATATTTTTTCTAGAAAAGTATGCTGCTTATTGGAGTGATTTATTTTACTTTATGAACCCAATGGATCTTGTGTGAGACTATTTCAATTCAGTATAATAAAAGGATGTGATATCAACCAGTTTTCCCCATGGCCTGGTCACTTCTGAGCACTGGGGATTCTTACTTATAGAAATGAAAGATGAAATCAAATAAATGGAGGAAAATGGGTCAAGGGGAAAAAGAACTAACTTTTTTGAATACCTCTGTGCCTGAGCCTTTTAATAAAATGTTTCGTTTAGTTATATCTACATCTCTGTGAGGTAGGGTAAACCAATACAGAGAAGGAAAACTATAAATGTGACATTCATGATATCTTTGGTATTTTACAGATTAGAAAATTGGTTTAGAGATCTTAGGCTGCTTTACTTGGTTATGTGACTAATAAATAGCAGTTTCAGAATCTATTACAAGAAATATTTGATTCTAGACTCCAAAATTACTCTATTACATCATGATGCCTGGATATTATAAAGTTTTTTCAATTAATTGACTTGCCCAACCTACCTAAAACTATTATTTTTGAGCTCATCCCTTCCAGAATAAATTTTTGGTACCCCACATCAGAGGAAGGTTTTCATTCTATGAGAGTCATGGGTTTAAACCAATGTAGAAGTTGTCATTTTGAAACATTAGCATAGCAGGGTATGCATTAGACAGATTTGGTGGATTTGATTAGAGAGATGATATATTCAGTGTCATTTGTCTCTACCAAACTAAAAATATCATGAGTAAAAAGACCATTCTGCATCTTAGAACCTGCTTCAAAGCTTCAGTACTGGCTGTTAACCAACAAAGATTTGATTTGTTGGTTTATATAAATAACATATTTTATTAGTAATAAAATATGATTGATTAGGCTGCACACTTATTCAGATGACTGAAACTGAGTTTCTCTACAAAGATGAAATTGGCCAATGATAAGCTATAGAAATATCTAGTTAAGTAGTATAAAATTATTTAATATATTTCTGAGGGGAATAAGATTCATGATTACCCCACAAATGACAGAGGTATTTTTTGTGGAGGAAATGGCAGTGGTCAACAGCTCAACCTACAAGTTAGGAAGCCTGGGTTCCAATCTCAGCTCCAGTACTCATAAACATGTGGACATGGACAAGTAACTTAGCCTAGACAAAAGTGGAGTGGTCATAGACTCTCATTAAGTGCCTATCACAATTCTTTAAACAAAATAAACACTCAGTTAACAATTAAAATAGAAACAAAATAATATAATTATATAACAAATTTTAAAGTTGAATAATATATTTAAATTTAAATAAAGAACTACAAACACATCAAAATGGCTATCAAATATCTGATTATGCATGTTGAATATTTCAGTTGAGATAGTTATTTTTAGCTACTTTCCTTAATCACATAAAAATACATGAATATATAAAAGAAAAGTAATTATTATTTTCAAGAGCTTTCTCTCCTAGTTATATAGAGACAGTAATTCTGCTAGATTTATTAAATCAAGAAAAAGCCTATAATTAATTATAAACATTGTATGAACAAACCCAAGTATAGCAAAGTATTATAAAATGTGCCATTAAAATAACTAGAACATAGAACATATCCACTAAAAATCTGTGACCCTGAAAAGGAAACCCTTTTCATCAGTCAAAGCCATAAATAATAATAATCAAATACTTTAATGACTCTTGACTGATCACAATTATCACCTGAAATAATTCTAAGACAATTATAATTACTCAAAAACATCACAAATGGCCATGAAAATGGAATAATATATTTCTTAAAAGATACACATATTCAGTTTGAGAAAGAAACATTAACCAGTGGTTTTCTACTTGTCTCCCTGCTTCCAGTCTATACCATTTTAATTCATTTTCTCAAATCTATGTCTAGATATTTTTAATACAAAAGTCTGATGTTACCATTTTGTTTTCAATTCTTTACTACTTTCTTACTGACTTTAGAATGCAGCACAAACTCTTTAGAATCTATTATAGACTGAAGTTGTCTCTATTGCCCCCCCCAAGTCATATGGTGAAACCCCAATCCCCAGTGTGATAGGATTTGGGATATAATTAGGTTTCGATGATCTCATACGGTAGGGCCCTCATTTGGGCTTTGTGATCCATGAGAACAGAAAGGGACCCTCAGTTCTTTCTCCACACTGAGGAAAGGTGTGACAACAGAATTGGCTGTCTGTGAGCTAGGAAATGAGTCTTCACCAGAAATCAAATGTTCTAGCACCACAATCTTGGACTTCTCAGCATCTGGAATCATGAGAAATAAAAGTCTGTTGTCTCAGACACCCGACATGTGGTATTTTGTTATAACAGCCAAGCTAACTAGCATAGCATGTCAGACAAAGTTTTATTTGCTCATTTCTCCAGACTCATGTCTCACCAGATGTCTCAACTACAGAACAACTTGTTCCATCTCAGATTCACATGCCTCCACTGCCTCTCACTCTTTATCCCTTTTCCTTTGTTTTGAAATCTTTCTTCATCATCACCGGTACTCACTGAACATTAAACTCAAGTTTCCATACTGCTGAACACCTTCCCTGATCCATCTTAAGTACGTTAGTAGGCCTTTCTCTCATCTTCCCCAAATTTTGTTGCCAGCACATGTCACATTGAGAACTCCTTGATTATTTCTGATTCCTTGTGTCTGGCAAAACCAGTAATATGGTCATTATATGTGATCAAGAAATGTTCACTGTCTGAAGACATATATATATATATATATATATATATATATATATATATATATAACAAATGAATAAAAGGATGTATGTATCATCTCAAAATTATAAAACCAATGAGATCACGAGTACTTAAGTTGTATACCATTATGCCCCTTTAATCATCATAATTATAAGAATATCATTTGAATTTTATTCTCAATTGCTGAATCTGAAATAAGTAGACTTAATTTCACAAAAGGATTATGCTGTCATTTCTATGTCAATAAGCTTTATCTATATCAGTTTGTCACTGTTGCTTTCCCAAACTCTAGTAACTGGCATTCATTGTTATTCCTAAAAATGATTTAAGTGTCCTAGTTTTAAGAACTGTATTTAGCTGGGCATGGTGGCACACGCTTGTAATCTCAGTACTTGGGAGGTTGAGACAGAAGGATTGTGCAGGTTCAAAGCCAGCCTCAGCTACTTAGTGAGGCTCTCAGAAACTTAATGAGACCCTGTTTTCAAATAAAATATAAAATAGGTCAGGGTGTAGCCCGGAGGTAGAAGGTCCTGGGTTCTATCCCCAGTACCATGAAAAAAAATTTTAAAATATAAAAAGTATATTTAGACTACTATCTCAACTTAGTAACATTCTGCTTGGAAAATTTATTTATATGATTGACTGATTTGGGGTTATTCAGAACAATCAACTAGAAAGTTGTTTATTATTATTTTATATTATATTATTATACTACGTCATACTATCTCATTTATTATTGTATATGCCTAATTAGTAGATATACAAAACATACAGCAAAACCATTCATATTTTACATTAAAGATATAGAAAGAAAAATTAATATTATGTATATAGAGAAATTATGAATGAAACTACCAGTCCTCAGGGATATCTATGATTTATTTTACTTCCCAGGCACTAAGCTATACTTCATTTTCTAGTGGTTTTACTTAAGTGTGGCCATGTGACTGAAGACTGAGCTCTGGTCAATGGAATGTGAGCAGAAGTGGTATGACACTTCCAGGACTAACCCGCAACATTCTCCCTTATGCAATCTCATTTCTTTTTCCCCAACATAGAGAATCAAGATGAAGAAGGGGACACGTGGTAGTCTGAGTCCTTGAATACTTCATCTACAATATACTGTAAAGTGATAAAGAAATACATTTTAATATTATGAAGCAAAAGAGATTTAACACTCCCTTGGATGATGCAAAAAGAGATTCCAATAATGGGTGTTGCCATTACAAAAAAATAAATAAAACCACATTACAATGACTAGTGGTAGAAAACAGGAAAACTGATTAGCTAGAAAGCCTTATGGTAAAGCATTTGGTAAAGAATATTCCTGTGATAACTAGAAAGGCAGGCTTTCTGCTGTTGAACTGTAACGTTGGGGACATGATTACAAAGAGCTACAATGAAGGAGTATATATTCTGAAATTGATTGTGTTTAATAAGTAATGAGCAACAGATGAAAGTGGGTTGATTTGCAAGTAGAAAAGAAGTCAAAATGTATGTCCAAAAAAAAAAAAAACCCACATTGTACTAGCAAACCCAATTGAGCAGGGCATTAAAATCAACATATACCATTACTAAGTAAGATTTATCTCTAGAAAAATAATTGCTCAATATATAAAAAATCAGTTAATGTGATGGTGCACCACATCAGCTGAACGAAGGATAAAAAAAATCAACTGAATATATACACCACATTAACTGAACGAAGGATGAGAACAATTAACTCAATTGACAGACCATGTTAACCAAAAAAGGATAAAAGCACATGATCAACTCAATAGAAGCACTACATTAATAAAGTGAAGGATTAAAAACAACATGATAAACTCAATATATGCAGAAAAGTCATTTGACAAAATTCAACACCCTTTTATGAAATACCCTCTTAGTTAACTAGAAATAGAAGGGAATCAATTCATCACCCCCAAAGTCATATATGACCACCTCCCTAGCAAATATAATACTCAGTGGTGAAAAGGAGATTTTCTTCTGTAATGAGGACTAGCTTAGCTGGCTCCACAATTCAGCTATTATGAATTGTGCTGATATAAGTATGGATGTGCACATATCAGTATAATATTCTGCTTCAGTTCCTTTGGAAAGATATCAAGCAGTGAAATAGCTGGGTCATACTGTAGTTTCATTCCCAGCCTAGGTGTTCCTCAAAAGATGAACAGATTATGAAATTAGCATATATATAATATAATATATATATATCAACCATAAAAAGAAAAATATATTATTTGTAAGAAAATATATGGAATTATAGATATTAATCTAAATGAGACTAGCCAATCTTAGAAAGTGAAAGGTCATAAGTTTTCACTCATGTGTGGAAACTAGAGAGAAATTTTGAAACAAAAAGACTTCAGATAATTAAGGGGAGAAACTAGAAGAGCAGTGAAAAGTGATTTGAGGAGGAAGTTGAGAGAGTGAAAGGGGAGATTTGAGGAAGGAAAACAGTTAAAATAATGCTATGTTCACATACAAAATCATCAACACCAATTTAAATTCTATATATGGAGAGGGGAGGGAGTGAGACATAGAGAGAAACACAAGTGCTTTGTGCATGTATGATTATATTACTCTGAACCTCATTATGATGTATAATTACAATGTTCCAATAAAAAAGACAAATCTCTAAAAAAAAACAATAACAAGGTACTCTTCCCACCTCTATTCAACCTAGTGCTAAGGTCTAGCCAGAGAAAGCCCCCTAAATCTGCAAGGAAGAGGAAAAACTGTCCCTGTTGCCAAATAACATATTATATAGAGAACCTAAAGATTTCACAAAAAATACTAGCACTAGTGAGAAAATTCAGTATCATTGTGGAATATAAAATCAACATAAAAATCAGGTGAATTTCTGTATATTAATAATTAACTATCTGAAAAGGAAATGAGGAAAACCATCTTATCTATAATAGCACCAAAATAATAAACATACTTGTATGTAAGCTTAATTAGAAAAGTAAAAGACTTATATTCTAAAATTCTATAGTATTGATGAAGGAAATTGAAGAAAAAATGGAAATTTATTCTGTTTACAGGGGTTAAAAGAATTAATTTTTTAAAAATAGCAATACTAGTTGAAGCAACAAACATATTCAGTGCATCTCTATCAAAATTTTAATGGCATTTTCACAGAAATACAAAAAACAATTGTAAGATTCTTATGGAATCACAAAATACCCCAAGTATCCAAAGTGATTTTGAGAAAGAAAAACATAGTTGGAAACATCACACAGTCTAATTTAGAAATATATCACAAAGCTAGAATAATTAAAATGGTACTTATATGAAGACAGATACATAGTCCAATGGAACAAAATTAAAAGCCCAGGAATCAATCCATGGAAAATTGACCTCAACAGAAGTGGCAGGAACACAAAATGGGGAAAGAATAGTTTCAACAAATGGTGTTGGGAATCTAGATTTTCAGACACAAAAGAATAAAACTGGATCCTTGTTCATAAAGCAAAGTCAATTTAAAATTGATTAAAGACTTGTAGAGACAATGTAGGGAGTGGTGAAGCAGCTGGGGAAAAACTCACCAAGTACTGTGTGTGTGTTTGTGACCATCACTACCAACTACGTTAGGATGCGAGACAATAACACACCAATAAAAAACATAAGTAAGGAAGAACTGAACTGTAAAACTTTTAGAAAGAAAAACAGAAATAATACTTTGCAATGTTGGTTTTGACAATAATCTCATGCATCTGACTCCAAAATCAGAGGCAACAAATGTAAACATAGGCAAATGAAGCCACATTAAACTAGAGTTTCTGCAAAGCAAAATAAGCAACACAAAATATCAACAGAGTGCAAAAACAGTCTACATAATAGGAAAAGATATTTGTGAACCATGTATCAGATAAGGAACTAAGATGCAAAATACATAAAGAGCCAGGAGTGGTGGCGCACACTTGTAATCCCCACGCTTGGGAGGCGGAGACAGGAGGATCGTGCTGGTTCAAAGCCAGCCTCGCTGGCTTAAGAGACCCTGTTTCCAAATAAAAAACTATAAAATGGGTCTGGGAGTGTAGCCGAGAGATAGAAAGGTTTCCAGGAACCCCAGTACCACCAATATGTGTGTGTGTGTGTGTGTGTGTGTGTGTGTGTGTGTGTGTGTGTGTATAAACCCTATAGCTCAACATAAAAAAAAAGAATCTGATTTTTAAAATGGGCTATTAGCTTAAATACATGTCTCTAAAGAAGGCAAACAAATGTCTAATAGATATATTAAAATTTTTTGAGCATGACTAATCATTAGGGAACTTCAACTCAAAACCACATGAGATATCACCTCATATCTGTTAAGAAGGCTATTAAAAAGTGTTGGTGTGGTGGCACACACCTGCAATCCCAGTGTGTGTGGGAGGTTGACACAGGAGGATTGCAGGTTTGAGGCTAATGTGTAGTAACTCAGAGAAACCCTGTTTCAAAATAATAATAAAAAAGGGATCTAGTGGTGTAGTTCAGTGGTAGGAACCCCCTGGTTTTAATTCCTAGTAACACACACACACACACACACACACACACACACACACACACACACCATTTAGAGAGGATATGGAGAAATGGAACCCTTCCATACTGCTAAAAGAAATGCAAAATGGTGCAATTACTATGGAAAACAATACAGGATTTTCTAAAATTAAAAACAATACTACCATATGACCTGGCAGTTCTAGTTTTGAGTATCCAAAATAATGAAAATTGGGATCTTTAAAAGATATCAGCACTTTCATTTTCATTGCAGCACTATTAACAATATCCAAGATATGGAAACAACCTACATACCCATGGATTGAGAAATGAAGAAAAAACAAGGTGTATATATATGTGTAAGTAGGTATATATATATACATATATATGTATATATGAATATTCATATGTATGCATGAATATTACTCAGACTTTCAAAAGAAGAAAATCTTATGTGACAACTGGATGGAACTTGAGAACATTATTCTATAAACCGGTCACAGAAGGATAAATACTGTGTGATCCCAATTATATCACTTAAGTAAGACATCTAAGATAGTTAAACTTACTGAATCAGAGAGCACTATGTTGGCTTCCAGAGGAAAGTTGGAGGTGGAATGGGGTATTGCAAATCTCAAGTCTCAATAACACAAGATCGAGATTTTTTGTACAACACTGTCACTATGGTAAATAATATTACAGTGTACATTTAAAAATCTTGTTAAGAGAACAGATTGCATGTTAGGAGTTTTTACCACCGTGAAATAAAAAAATAAAAGTAAAAACAGTGAATGTAGTTGATAGCACATGGAAGCCTACTGAGTTTTTAAGAGAAAAGAATTTGGTTGAGAATCCTGATCTCGCACCAGTAGGAAGCAGGATATAAAAGCCATACAATCCCCGAGGAGAAAAGGCTCTTCCATCCCTGTATCAGACATGGCTATTGAGGATAATACATAGAAATAACTTCCCAAATGGTGGGGCCAGTTGCCACAGAGAATAAAAGACAGGGCGCTTCTTCTTAGATAGTAGAACTAACTTTTCTATTCTCCAGGTAAGAGGTCTTTATAAAGCCTTCCCTTAGAAATTTTAGATTGGTATGCATGAGTTCCTGCTCTGTCTTTGGTGTTGGTGTTTACATCATTATATGGAGAATGTAGATTCATAGTTAACAAGGCTACCAGGGACTACATGCAGACTTGACAAAGAAGTTTCTTTTAATAAGCCCACACACATCACACACTTATGGAAAAATTATTTTTGACAAAGGTTGTTAAGAAAACACATTTGGGCAAGGGTACTTTTCAATAAATGATGCTAGGATTCTGGATGTAGAAGAATGAGACTAGATTTCTATCTCTCACATATGAGAAATCAATTTACAATGGATTAAGAACTTAAATGTAAGACCTCAAACTATAAAAACACCAGAAGAAAACATAGGAAAAATGACCTATGACATTTGGTTTGGGCAAGAATTTTTTAGACCAGAACTTAAAGCACAGGCAATAAAAGCTAAAACAGAGACCAATGGGACTGCCTCAAACTAAAAAGCTTCTTCCCAGAAAGGAGCCAAGGGAAAAGCTACATATAGGAGAAAATATTTGCAATTATACATCTGACAATAAGTATGACATAGAAATAACAAAAACAACAGTGAAATACCAAATAATTAATTAGATAAATATTTCTTGGAAGACATAACAACAGCCAAGTATATGAAAAAGTACTCAACACCACTCATTAACAGGGAAATGAAAACTGAAACCACAATGAAATATCATCTCATGCCTGTTAGAATGGTCTCCACCAAAAATAAATGCTGGCAAGGATGTAGAAAAAGAAGAATGCTTACCAACGGTTGGTGGCAATGTAAATTAGGACAGCTATTACAGAGAACAGTACAGAGGCTCCTCAAAATATTAACAATAGAAGTACCATATGGCCATCAATCCCAGTACTGTGTATACATAGAAAGTATATGAAATTATGCCAAAGAAATATCTGCACCCCAATGTTTATAGCAGCAATATTCACAATCATAAGATATGGAATCAACATAAGTGTTCATCAACAGATGAACGCATAAAGAAAATGTGGTACATATACACAATGGATATGGCTTAGCCTTAGCCTGAAAAAGATACAGTCCTATCAGTTGTGACACCATGAATGGGACTAAGGCTTTTGGTAAGTTAAATGAGGTAGGCACAGAAAGACAAAACTTCATGTTTTCACTCATTTGCAGAATCTAAAATAGCTGAGCTGATAGATGTAGAGAGCAAAAGAGTGATGTCCAGAGGCCAGTGAGAGTAGTTCTGGGGGTAGCTGGGGAGAGATCGATAATAGTATAAAATCATGGTCAGCTAGGAGGGAGGAGTTCTTGTGTTCTATTATACAGAAGGGTGATTATAGTCAACAGTGTTATATCACATACCTCAAAATAGATAAAAGAGAGGATTTAAAATGTTCTCATCATGGGTGTATTCATTCGAGTCACCCCTCCATGCCACTCTGGCATGGGGCTATATTTCTATTTTCTGTATTTCTATCTTTTTAATAAACTTCTTTAAATCTTCAAAAAATAAATAAAATGTTCTCATCACAAATAAATGATAAAAGTTGAAGATGATGGATAATCTAAATATCTTGAGTTGATCATTACACAATATAAAAATGTACTGGAACATTACACTGTATCCTATTGAGATGCACAATTACTATGTGTTAATTAAAATTAAAAATAAAGGAAAACAGTCCTTTCTATTCAGAGATCCTGAACTTTGAGCCACTTACATAGGCCAGCTGGGACTTTGGCTGTTTGCCTGGGAAAAGGGGAATATCTTCTATGTTCAGGAAGACGAGTTTGGTGACCAGAAGTTGGATGGTAGCTAAGACTGATATTGCCTGGTTATGTTAGTGTTTTTCTTTTCTTCCTAGGCTCAAGACTGGGGTAGAGTTCCCAGCATCCTTTAACACTAGGAGTGGCCACATGGCTGCATTATGATTACTTTAATATAAATCCAAATGATGATATGTACCAATGCTAAGTTTGGGCCATAAAATAACTCCTAGGTATGATCTTACTGGGTGTTGTTGTTGTTGTTGTTTTACTTATTTTTCTATCCACAGGCTGAAGAGAGAAGATTTTGAGGACCAGAAAGGAGGGAGTAATGCTAGACTGAAAAGATCCTAAGGTCCTTCAGTGACTCTAGAATAGAACTGGATCTTCACTTTCCTTCACTAACATGAATTGGACCATGATAGAAGCAACATATGGGCTTTCATTATGTTAAATAATTGATACATGATGCTTATCTGTTAAGTTATAAACCTTTACAAAAATTAAAATTAAGTAATAACACTCTGATTACACTGTTTGGTAAAAATAGTAAGAAAAACAAAAGATTTAAGGTTCTTAAAAAGGGATTTTATGGTAGTTTTAAAAAATACTTTAAAAATCCAGTTTGTAAAATATCTCAAGTGATTGAAGTTCACTCAAATGATGATTGTTTACAAAGAGTCAATATTAAAACTATAGTTCTAAGGGATTAGAATTTCCCTCAGTTTTTTATTAAAATTTAGTAATATTTAAGCAGGATTCTGATATATATATATATATATATATATATATATATATATATATATATATATATGTTTGATGGATTTTTTAGCTACTTTAATTGGAGCAACAAAATGAAAAAAGTCAAATTATGCTATTATTCACATCCCATCCGGCAGTGTCTTCCCTTCAAAACTAAGTAATGACTAAGTAATCAATAAAAGAAGTAAAGTCACCCAGCCTTTCACTAACATAAGAATTCCTGCTTTAAAACCCAGTCACATATGACAGATGGTCACGTAGATGGAATATAGAGGCAGCTTGAATGTTTCCAGCTCATCACTTCGAAATTAAATTCAATATTTGTTGAACACATATGTTAAGTGCTGTGATATATTTTGATTTTGGACAGGTCTGTTATTAAAATATATGTTTAGAGAGCTAATTTGCCTCTTCTGAAGCCTTAGGGCTTTAAGAAGATAGCTTGTCTTCCTTTCATAGACATTCCTGCCAAGCTTTATAGTCCTAAATATGCCTAGTCAGTGGCACAATTATTTATTAAAGATGTAGATTTCTTATTCACTGTTAGTCATTAAGAAAATGCTTTAAAGACATTTTCACAAATTAACATTTAAAGAAGAATTTCTAAGATCCTTGGTGCTGTTTTCCATAATAATACTTACATTCCCACCAGTAGTATATGAGAGTTCCCTTTATTCCACATCCTTTGTTCTTTTTGTGTCTGATTGATAAAAGCCATTATCATTGGGTTGAGATATCTCATTGTGATTTTCCTTTGCACTTCCTCATGAGTGATTGGGAAATTTTTATTTTATAGACTTGTTGACCATTTATATATCTAATTTTGAAAAATGCCTAGTCATTTTAATTATGTGCTTTTAAATTCCATCATTTGTTTATTGCTGTTGAGCTTTCTTAAATTCCTTTTACACTCTGGATATTAATTGTTTGTTATAGAATAGTGAGCAAACATTTTCTTTTATTCTGTAAGTTGTCTCTTCATCCTGATTATTTCCTTCACTGTGCTGAAGCTTTTTGCTTGACATAATTTTGGTTAGCAATTTTTTCCTTTTGTTGTCTGTGGTCTTGGAATCATATCCCAAAGTCTTTTTCTAGATCAATTCCTCAAACATTCCTACTGGGTATCTATCCAAAGGAAAGAAAATGAGTATGTCAAAGAGATAGCTATAACCCCTTGTTAACTGCAGCACTATTCACAATAGCCAACATATAGAATCAGCATACGTGTCCACTGATGGATGAAAGGATAAAGAAAATAATGTGGTATGCAGGATACAGTAGTATTCAGTCACAAGAAAGAATTCAGTCCTGTCATTTGAGGCAACATGGATATGTGTGGAGGACATTTTCAGGCACAGAAAGCTATGCACTGCATGTATGGACACTAAAAGACTCAATCACATAAAAGAAGGGAGAATAGTAGTTATCAGAAGCTGTGATAGGGGAGGTGGAGAATGGATAAGAGATGGCTAATGGGGACAAAATTACAATTAGATAAGAGAAATAATCTATAATGTTCTAGTGTATAATAGGGTCACTGATGACAGTTAATTGTGTATTTCAAAGTAGCTGATAGAAAATATTCTGAATGTCCCTCACATAAAAAAAAAATGATAGGACTGGAGATATATTTCAAAGGTAGGGTGCTTTTTTTTTGGATTCAGTCTCCAAAAATGCAGTGGCAACAACAATAATAAAAATAATTCATAATGAACTGAAATTATAAATATGGTGATGGCTATGCCATTTAGCCTGATATGATCATTATACATTATATACATATATTAAAATATCACATTGTAAGCTGGGCATGGTGGTGCACACTTGTAATCCCAGTATTCGGGAGGCTGAGACCGAAGGATCACAGTTTGCGGATAGGGTCAGCTATTTAGTGAGGCCCTCTGCAACTTAGTGAGACCCTGTTTCAAAATAAAGAATTAAGAATAGGGCAGGGGTATAGCTCAGAGGTCAAATACCCCTGGGTTTCATCCCCCAAACCCCCCAAATCATAATATAATATATTGATACTATACTATAATAATTGATACTATAATTTGTATCAATTAATTTTAAAATAAAAGATAAAGAAAAAATATTTTAAAATGCATGTTTAAAGAGAATGATTACAATTTCCTCCATGTTCCACATGATTAATTACAGGCTTTTTATCAATTATCACATTTGATATAGTTAATGGTTATATAAGTTTTATAAGCAAGTAAAAGGATATAGCAAAGCAAAATGTTAACACCTACAATGTAACTAAAATACTTGAGGAACAATGAAAAAAAAAAACCTTCACCCCTTATGCTAAAAACAGTTAATAAGTGTTTAATGTGACAAGTGACTTCAAAACTTGCAATTATCCTGCTAAAGCATGTCGTCACTGGTAGAGGCAAAGAAGGCAGATATAGTCTAGTGGTAGGTGTTGTGAGAACTTGTTCTCATCTTCAACACAGTACTTTCTTCAAATCTGGCAGGGTGTGGAAAAAGTCTGTGGTCTGCACTGGTAAGTTTAATAAAAATTATAGAACCAACCTAAGTGCTACATTTCCCAATAAACCTACTCTTTCTTGTCTTCTGTCTTTTATAGACTTGCTGCCTTCCCATTGCCACTGACCTTCTATTATGTTGTTAAGGTAGATGGGGGATTTAGGAATTGTACAAAATCCGTGCATGTTTAGAGAATGAATGAATTCTCTACCTGGTACCACTCTCCTTTTCTGAAATACCTTTATGCACTCAATACTATTTAGGAGGTGTCAATTATGTGTCAGGCATTGGAGATTCAGCAATTCATAAAACAAAGTTGTCATTTCAAAGGGTTTTATTCTAGTGCAGGGAGATAAGTAAGGAGCCAATAAATTAGCATCTAATGTGTCCTGTGGTGTTAAGTACATAAAACAAACAAAATGGTGGTCAAAGGGGCCTGCTATTTTGAAAAGGGTGTAGAAGGAAAGCTCATTTGTAGGGAGACATTTTATAAGTAACCCAAAGCAATGGGGAAGCAGTGGGAAAAATCAGAAGGTACAGAGGCCCTAAAGAAGGAAAATGACCAATAATGTGAAGAGAGAAGCTACAGGATGAGAGGAAATATTTGCCAGCTACACCTCTAATAGAGGACTAACATTTAGAACATATAAAGAACTCAAAAAATCTAACACTAAAAAAATTACCTTATCAAAAAATGCGCAATAGATCTGAATAGACACTTCTCAAAGGAAGAAATACAACTTGCCAATAAATATATGAAAATCATGTTCAATTTCATTAGCAATCAGAGGAATACAAATCAACACTACATTGAGATTTCATTCTAGTTAGCATGGCAATCATCAAGAATACAAACAATAGACAAATGCTGGTGAGGATATGGGGATAAAGGAACTCTTATACACTGTTGGTGGAATTGTAAATTAGTCTAAGCACTATGGAGGTCAGTTTGGAGATTCCTCAAAAACCTCAGAATGGAACCACCATATGACCCAGCTATATCACTCCTCAGTATCTTTCCTAAAGAATTAAAGTCAGAATACTATAGTGATACAACACAATTCACAGAAGCCAAAGTATAGAACCAAGCCAGGTGTCTATCAATAGATGAATGGATAAATAAAATGTGGTAATACACACAATGAAATTTTACTCAGCCATAAAGAAAAACAAAATTATGGCATTTACAAGGAAATGGATGTAACCAGGGAATATTATGTCAAGGCTGTTATGTTTTCTCTTCTATATGGAAGCTAGAGAGAAAATAGGAAGCATAGATGGAACAGTGTGAGATGTAGCCACAGGTTCTTGTTCTTAGCTCTTTGTAGAAAGGAATAGCCAGAACTCTTCTGCTGTAAACTTAAGCAATTTTATTATTACAAAGGCAGAAAGAAGGGGAAATAAATAAATAAATAAATAAGTAAATAAATAACTGCAGTGGAATGACTTGAAAATAAGTCACTGAAGTTTTTGGATATAGAACAGTTTGTTGTTGTTGTTGTTGTTGTTGTTGTTGTGTGTGTGTGTGTATGTGTGTGTGTGTGGTACTGGGGTTCCTGGAAGCCCTTCTACCTCTGGGCTACACTCCCAGACCTATTTTTATTTTTTTTTTTTTGGAAACATGATCTCTTAAGCCAGTGAGGCTGGCTTCGAACATGCACAGTCCTCCTGTCGCTGCCTCCCAAGAACGGGGATTACAAGCCTGAGCCACAGAACAGTTTTATAAAGAATTTTATGAGCCTGGCGTGGTGGTGCATGCTTGTAGTCCTAGCATTTGTGAGGCTGAGACTGAAGGGTTGTGGTTCGTGGACAGCCTCAGCTACTTAGTGAGGCCCTCTGCAACTTAGTGAGACCCTGTTTCAAAATAAAGAATAAAAAAATAGGGCAGGGGATGTAGCTTGGAGGTCAAATGCCCCTGGGTTCCATCCTCAGACCCACAAAAAAAAAAAAAAAAAAAAGAATTGTATCTCTCATCTTTGCTTAACCAATAGTTTTTCTGATGGGACTAGATCTGCCCCTTCTCTGGGCAAGCCTTTTGGTGTGGGCATTTACTATCTTACATCCTGTATGACCAAAAGTCTTCTAATTGTAGGTGTAAGCTCAAATCTTTAAGATCCCAAAATGTGCTACTTGATTATTGAAGTCAGGGATCTCTTGAAGGCTTGTGTCATCCTCCCACATCCTTGGGGAATTTTAGCCTGTCTGCTAGAAGTTATTTACTATGTAAACTTGTCTTTAAAATGCAAAGGCCCTGGGTTACCTCTATTGCATTCTTGCTAATCACTTTTGGTGCTGGGGAACTCTGCAGGGTTCCTTCTCTGCTGGAGTACCTGCACAATACCCAAGCTCTGACTACTTTCTATATTTTAAAATAATGCCAAAGCATTCAAATACATTTTGAAATTAGTACCAAAGACATATACCAATACTGGCACAATAGAGACTTTAAATAATGCAAAGATACATCTGTAGAAGGGGTTAGGGGTGAGAGGGAGGAGGGGAAGAGAGGTGGCTGGGGAAGGAAACAGTTCAAATAATACTATGAAAACATGACATCACTACTACCAATCTCACTAACTGGCATGGGTTGGGAAGTTGAGGAGTGGAGTAGAATGTATAGGGAAATATGCAAAGAGTAGAATACATGTATGTTTTTAATACATAGAGCCTTACTATGATATATAATTACAACGTACCAATAAGTTATTAAAAAAGAATTCTAATGTTAGTGGGGCAATTTGTGTGGTAATGAGGGGAAGAAGAAGAAGTTAGGGCTTGGTGAGATAACAGGTCATGTGGGACTCTACACATCCTTGGTGAAGAATTTGGAAATTTTCTTTGAGTGAATTAAAATAGAAGATGAAATTAATAATTAGAGAGCATTTCTTTAAGATTGCCTTGTCTGATGTCAAGTTATTCTTAGATTAAAGAATACACCCATAACTAAAAAAATAGAATGTATTCAAAGGCTAATTATGAAAGGGCAAGTATATTGCTTTTCTTAATTTAGTCAAAGTCATGACTAAGTTTAAGACCAGCTTGCCTGAAATATTTTGACAAAAGCAACCTACAGGTTAATGATGCATTTAAAATGAGTGTGGGGTTTTATACTTCTCATCTTTATTTATCTACAACGCCCTTTTAGATTCATATTTATAAACTATGTATAATAGACTACAAAATATTTTCAGAATCTGCTATGACTTCTTTTGATTTTAATATTATCTTGCTATTAACTTAGTAATATCAATTGGGACTTTGTAATATTAATAAATTAAATATCTTTAAAGCAGTGAGCATTCATTAAATTTGTATGGTTTGCTGAGCATTATTGGGATTTGGTAGTAAATGTCCTTCCTACTGTGGTTTTAAAACTTCTAAAATGCATCTCCAAGTTTCCTCATCCTGATTCCTGACTGTGAGTGTGATGTGATATCATACCAGTGATTATGCAAGTTATATGAAATAGGGATTTTTTCAGACGTAATTAAGGTTACTAAGCAGTTGACAATGAGTTAATCAAAAGGGATAAAATTGGATTAGACCTAATATAATTTTATTTCCTTAAGAAAACAGGCTTTTCTCTACATGGTAGCAGAAAGGGAAGTCTATTGAAACAGAGAAGGGATCTCATATGCTACTTGCCAGCTTGAACATGGAGGGTCACATGAATAGGACCTCAGATTTGTTTCTAAAAAATAAAACAACTTCTGGTTGGCAGACAGCACAAAAAACAGACTTTAGACCAACAAACACAAGCAAGTGAATTCTTAACATAGCAGGAATGGACAAGGAAGAGGTCGCTGACCTAACAAAGAACCCAGCTATGCTGCACTCAAATTTTCGACCTAAGGAATTGGGGTGCTATTAGTAGGTGTTGTTTCAAGCTCCTAAATCCATAGAACTTGATTATAAAGAAATAGAAAACTAGTAAGTTTCCTAGAGAAACATATTTATGGTATGGTTGGAGAAATGAAAACAAGTAAAAAGGAAATTAATAAAACACTTATAAAAGATATCAGTGTATTGGCTAAAGGGCTAAGATGCCATAACAAAGAGATCTAAATAATATCATGAGTTAAACTAGAGGTAAATCATTCCTTTCTTGCAAAATCATAGAAGGCCAGGTGCCTCTGAGCCAAAGGGCAATTTCTGGATTTATTATATTGTGCCTTGTGACCTACAATCCTTGGTCCAAAGCAGCTACTCTAGATCTCTTCACCCCTTACCCCCACTGGCCGGAAGATGGGAGGGGCCCAGGAAAACACTTGTCTATTTCTCTTAGGGGAAATACCAGGAAGTTGAATTACCCAAATTACCCAAATACAATTATCCCCAAATTTTGTCGATTTTAGGAAATCTACAAAAAATACACTGACTAAAGTGAAAATTCTGTTTGGGGATTAATGAAAGATTCAATTGTTCAGTAGTGCATATGGAATCAGTTTACAAAAAGTCATAAAGGCCAGATTGAAGAATTTTGATGTAATTATATTGATGTTAAAAATGCCATGTCAGAGATTAACTGAAATAGACAGCCTGAACCACAAATGCCTGCTTTAGATGTGGATGTCAAAAAATTAAAATTTTGAGTATACATGGCTGTAGAAAACAGTCATCTTTTAAAGCTGGTAGATGGCTCTTTTCATTTCTTTCATAAAGTTATAGCCTTAAATATAAATAAATCTTCATAATATACAAAATTTTAAATAGAAATATACATTGTACTTAATATAAAGATAAATTACCTAAAACACATTAGAGAAATACGAAACAGTACAATGAAGTTCGTGAATGTTAAATATAAACATTTGAAATATTTAATGCTATTCCAACACTGACATTTTCTTTAATCAAAAAGAAAACACTTTCTAATAAACTTTGTAATATAGATGATTAGTTGTCTTTTTCATCTCATATAATATGAGTTCTGAGGTAAATAACCTATCCATGGCATTTTAAGTACTATATGGAAAATTTATGCATTGTGTGATAAAACTAATTAACATCTTTCAGTGGTAGAATTATAAATCTGCTTACAAATCTCCAAATCCTCTGAGCACCAGGGAACTAGGGCTCATGATAAGGGTTTGATCCTAGTCATTTCATAAAAGGCATCATCTTCAGAGTTGGTGAGAACCTGTAATGGCAGGGACCAGGGAAGTATGAGTGGTAAATGCGACCCAGTGCTTCCTTTGGAGACTGAGCAGTGTCTTCTTTCCTTAATAATACAGGCAGTTAAGTCCATTTACTATGAAATAGTAATATCACTCAGTGACATTCCTAATTGAATACAAATGACAACCTAATTATCACAAGTGATTTGAAGCCCCAGTCATTAATTTTCATTTTTCTTAAAACAGGACTGATTTTTTTTCTATTTTTACCTATAATGTCTTTTGGAAAATACAATATAGAGAACAAAGGCATGGCCCAGTCAAGGACTTGGTCACAACATTTCTAGCATTAAATTATCAAAAATTCATAAATGCTGTCAGTTCTGGAGCTTTTTATTTAAAAAATAAGTTCTAAACCCATGTCCTACCCTCTATTTTTTTAAAATCAATTTGTGATTATGACAAAGTTACTTTAGAAATTCTGCTAAGTTTCAAAATGTCGACTGGTATATGCCGAAGCTAGAAAGGAAACAGGAAACAGAAGGAACTTTAAATACATGAGAGAGACCAGTGGAGTAATGGAAGGGGATTGGGGGGAGGACGATGGGAAAGAGGAAAAGGAGAATTGAAGAAAGAAACAGTTCTGATGATGTTATGTCCATACATGAAAGTATCACTGCCAATCTCACTAATATGTATGAGGAGGGGGAAGAAGAGGTAGGTGGTATGCAAGAGAAAATACTCTAGGTGATGGTTGTATACATATACCAATCTGAATCTCACTAGGATGTATAATTGCAATGCGTTAAAAAACAAACAAACATGTGGAGTGGGTCTGGCTTTTCTGTACCAAGCTCTTTAACCAGAACGAAACTTTAAAAGTAAAGTAAAAATTTTATAGAAATACATTATATGTTTTTTTTTCTCATGCAGCTGGAAGGATATTCTACTTTTATTTATGTTTTCAACCTTCAGCAAACTACTTTTTTCCCTGTTTTCCATGTTTTGAACCAAAGTATACACATTCGTTTCTGTTGGCCTGAACTCCTGCAAAACTTCAATTCTTCTGTCTAATATGATACTAAGAATGTAGCTAGAAGATAGGGATATGGTATAGTGATAGAGCACTTTCCTAGCCTGTGTGGAGTGCCTGGGTTTTTTATTCCAAATAGAGGAGGAAAAAAGAAAAAATAAAGGACTTAGTATAAGGGTTTTTTTTTTTTTTTAACCCTCTTTTAACAATTATTCTTCAAACTCTGAAACATGTTAGCCAAGAACAGTGGCACACACCTGTAATTCATGTACTTGGGTGGTTAAGACAGGAGGATTGCAGAGAGGGTCTAGCAGAGAGAGAGAGAGAGAGAGAGAGAGAGAGAGAGAGAGAGAGAGCGAGCGAGAGACAGGGACAGAGACAAAGAGAGAGGGTGGAGAGAGAGAGAGAGAGAGAGAGAGAGAGAGAGAGAGAGAGAGAGAGAGAGAGAGAGAGAGAGATGGGAGAGAGAAGGAGAGAGAGAGAGAGAGAGAGAGAGAGAGAGAGAGAGAGAGAGAGAGAGAAGAGAGGAGAGAGGAGAGAGGAGAGAGGAGAGAGGAGAGAGGAGAGAGGAGAGAGGAGAGAGGAGAGAGGAGAGAGGAGAGAGGAGAGAGGAGAGAGGAGAGAGGAGAGAGGAGAGAGAGAGAGACACCCTGGTTCAAAATAAAATATATATTTTTAAAGGACTTGGGGTATAGCTTAGAGGTAGAATGCCCCTGGGTCCAAACCTCAGTATTAGTACCACCAATGAAAACAAGACAAAAATGAAACAAACAAACAAAAATCCAAACCAAACAAAAACCAACCAACGAACCAATCAGACTAACAAAACCCCATGCTGTAACCGTGCTTAGCTCCAATTGTGGATAGTATCTTTATTAAAAAGACTACCGCATACTGTATATTTATGTGTGATGATGTCTATTATTATATTATTTTAGGCTATATCAATCTCTAATAATTGAGAGTTAAATTATCACTAACATCATTGCCCTCTAAGTCATCACCAACAGGTGACTTTGCAGGGCTGTTGTACTGCAGAACTCTGGGTGTGGAGGGTACTGCCTGGAATCAGCAATGCCTAGCATTGCACAGACCAGGTGCTGAGTAAGTGCTTGTGGAATCTGATTTTCTAGTGCTCCTCGTGCTTTTCTGGGCTCCTTCTTTCATTCCTCATGTTCTGAGGAATTCTCACGACCTTTGCAAATTATCAATTCTGGAAATGGTGACAGCTCTAATTATGAAAGGCAGCACACACCAAAAGTATAAGACAGTTTAGGTTGCAGAAGGAAAAAATATCTCAGGGTCAAAGCAGCACAAAAGAGGCCTATTTTTCACATGTAATTATATTTTTATTAATTATACTTTTATTGGTGCATTGTGATTATACATCGCAATGAGGTTCAGAGTAAAGAACATACATGCGCACAGCACTTAAAGAAGGTGTTCAGGATTCACCTGGAGACTTCAAGGAAGTCACTGGCTCGTCAGCGAGACTTGAATGCACAACTAATGTGTATGCATAGAAAACAATAGTTCCCCTTCATCACTTGTTTCTAGGGGACAAAAACTATTTTTATTCACAAGAATCCCCGATTTGATGAAAGCTCTGGAGCTAATCCTCTCATAATACACATGAGATTTCTTAGATTACTCTTGACGTTACGTGCAGTTTTACACAGAGAGTTTTTTGGTTTCTCTTTGGTTCTTTTATCCTCTCACCTGTAATTAAATTCTCATAAGGAAAGTATGCCAGAATTAAAAACCTCAAATATTTATTTCCTGTCTGGTGCTATCAGAGACTTTATGTGTGCTTGTCACGGTCATTTTGCATGTCCTGAAAAGGCTCTGTAAATGCTGATGGATTCTCAGCTCAAATTACACCACACTCAAATTTCAGCAATAATACCCTCTATGGCTGCTTATTTTTATATTTCACTATAGTTTTATTAAGCGTTTTTTTCACTATAGGTTTATTAAAGCAGCTTTTCCAAGCTAGAGAAAGTCTAATTTTTATGGATACTGGAAGTTTATACTAATGTTTATTCTTGAGATGGAGATACTATATCTTGTAAAAATACTTTATGTTAACAGTTAATGAGTTCTTTCTTTCTTTCTTTCTTTTTTTTTTTTTTTTTTTTTTTTTTTTTTTTTTTTGCCTGTGCTGATTTATAAGGTTTCATAGAACAGCAGTGTACTTTGCTCTGAGTCATCTCAATCTTCCCTAATATTCCCATTTCCATTTAGAAATGACACAATTGCCTTCTATTGTATTCAAAGATTGCCACCTCAGGAATTAACGAATACATTTTCCAAATGCTAATGTTTTAATGCAATGAAAGTGCTCCTCAGCAATTCTGTTAATTAGGTGTCATAAAAGTGACTTTAGGGAGAAGGCCTTTGGAAGCATCTCGGCCTCTGACAGTTCCTTATGTATTTTTTATTTGGCACTCCACCTTCTAGCTTTAGTATGAGAAACTGGGAGTTGGCTCATTCTAGTGGCTCAAGGAGTGGGTTTTAACAGTATTTTCTAGAAGAGCTAAAATAGCAAGGCAATCTGGGAAAAAAAAATAAAATTCCCTTCTTTTTTATAACTTACCCTCTACTGATAAGAGAAAAAAAAATTGAGATGTTCTAAATTTAAATAAAAGGGCCAGAGAATGAAGAGGAGAGATGAGAGAGGTTAGTTAATAGCTATGAGCCTAAAACAACAAAAGTCTGTTTCTCATTCCCAAATGTATATTAAGACTTCAACTCAAATCTTTTCACCATCCCCAGGTTCTATCACATCCTGTTTCCAATCCCAACCAATACGGAAGTGATAATGTCTTTGCTTATATTCATTTCTCCTCTTTCCTCTTAGCTCAAAGCTTTCCCCATTGCTTTATCCTCTCCCTTTACCTATAGCCACGTGAGCTCAATGTAAATAACATATGTTTTACTTCCTTCAGATTTCATTATAAAAATGTTCTTAGCTCTAGATCCAATGGACATTTCCCCAGCTGTTATCTGGCCTTGCTGCTGACAGCTCTGGGTCTGTTTAAAGGGTTTTTCGGATTAAATGAGGCCCACTGAAGATAGATCGCCTCCCTTTTGATTAACTCAAAATCAACTGAGGAGGCACATTCATTACATCTGTAAAAGTGTAATAATGGGAGTTATATTCCAACACAGTCACAGATTTCATCCACTCTAAAGGGGAGGGGATTATACAAGGACATGGACGATAAGGAATCGTTTTAGAATTCTGCCTATACCACAAGTCCCAAACTCAGTAGTATTTAGCCAATTTATTACATTCTACTTTCCAGACTTCAATATAAGTTCCTCATCTAGAGGCCTAAGGAACAGATAAATCACAAAATTACCTCGGTATGGCCAGGTGTCTCTCTCCACAGGGACTTCCCATGACATTTTTCCTACCACATGTATGATTATGCTGAACTTATTAAAATGTGCAATACTTTCTCTTCCCAGGGCCTTCTCATCTAATATCTAATTGTAGATAAAAAGAATAGGAAGAAATAGACTTAGAAGTTTGAAACCTATAAGGTGATAGAATATTTACCACTCAGCAACAGTAAATCAAAAATATTCCCATTTTGCTAATGAAATTATTTATTTATTTAGTAGTGCTGAGGATTGAACTAAGGGTCATTCTACTTCTGAGCTATACACTCAGCCCTATCTTATTTTCTTATTTGAATCAGGGTCTCAGTAAGTTACAGTGAGCTGGCCTCAAACTTATAATCCTCCTGTCTCAACCTTCCCAAGTACTGGGATCACAGTAATCAAAAAATTAAAAACAATTTCTTATTTCCTTATGAAAAGTTAAAGTAATCTTGTTCAGTTTTCTGCATTACTGATACCCTACATTTGTGCATTTCAAGAATGATAACAATCCATTTGAAATGTGCTATCTTTTCACTATTGATTTTTTGGTGCATGTGATGGAGTAAAAAGGAGATTCTATTGATATATGCTATGACATCTATTATTTATAACAGTAAGTAATATTTTTGTTTCTCAACAGTTTCAAATTGAAATAGTGATACTGAAGTCAGTGAAAATTAACTTCAAATAATTTTAAATACTCTGAAATATTAATGGATTTCCCAGATTTTATTTTCCCTACTATCATGGGAACTAATAACTATTTCTTCTCAGGATTTTATTTTAATGATGTTAGAGAGTAATTCTGAAGTGAGTATCAAAAGATTAGTATGATATTTAAAGAAAATAAAAACATTATGCTTAAGGGCTACATTAAAAAGTATAGATAGTGTCTTCAGAATCAGAAAACCAGATGCTCTTTTTCCATCCTCAACAAAATCCTATTTTTCTTTTCCTCTGAGGCTGGTGGGCTGTCACACTGGAATAAGCAGTACAGAGGCATCGGTTACTCCAGAGGGCAGAAGCTATGTTGTGTCACTGAAGCACACACTCAGAGAAATTCTTAAAAGACAAAAGCAAAGGCTGAGTGCCAGATCTCAGTAGAATATATGATATCACGAGAAGCAGTGGAGAAGAAAATAATTTTCAGCTCTCTGTAAATTCTGTACAGAATCCTGGTTAATCTTTAGAACAAGCCTAGAAGGTAGATGCTTTTGCTATCTTCATTTCACAAGTGAGGCTGAGTTGCTGAGTGACATAGTTCTGATATTTAAGGCCAGTCCCATAAAGTAGCAGATGCTGTGGGTACTCAGCCATATCCTGTCTGTATTCTCAGTTCCCCTTAACGCCAAGGGCTTTCTACTTCCATTCTATTTTGAAGGCATGTGACTTTTCTGCAGCCACCAGGATATGCCTGGCCCAGGCCTGGGACAGGCCACAGGCACAACACCCTTAGGAGCAGGCCTTACCCGATGACAGGCAGCACTGCTAAATAAACAACCCTTGTTCTTGCTTCCTCATTGGGGCTCTGAGAAGGTTCCACATCATGCCCCAGAAGCCCCAGGGGTTGCCTGTTTCTTATTTCACCCTGTGCTGGCCCTCTTCTCTTCCCTTCCCTTCCCTCCCCTTCCCTTCCCTTCTTTTCCCTTCCCTTCTCTTCCCTTCTTTTCCCTTCTTTTCCCTTCCCTTCTCTTCCCTTCTCTTCCCTCCCCTTCCCTCCCCCCCCCTTCCCTTCCCTTCCCTTCCCTTCCCTTCTTACTCCTTTCCTTTTTCTGCTCTCTGAAATTATCTCCCAAAGAAACTTAGATCCCTACATTGGGGTCTGTTTCTGGGAAAGTCAACTTAAAAGTCATATTTCTTCTACGATGGGCCATTAACAAAACATTTCATTAATAACTAACTGATTTTTCAAAATTTTTAAAGTTGAATGTATTTTTTTTGGAAAAGCAGTTTATTTTAGTTATTTTTTATAATTCATACTCCCAGATTTTCTTTAATGAAGAACAACAACGTTTTGTTCATTCTTTCCTAATTTTAACTAAGGATTATTCTCCGGTAACTTTTTTCAGTAAGTAATAAGTTCTCAAAACATTAGAAGATTTAGAAAAATTCAAATGAACAATTTTGTAGGCACTGTCTCTGAGACACTTTGGTAAACAAACTTTTAAAATTCTGAACAACTCAGCCATCTGCATTTTAAAGTTTGTGCATGTCAAATTGGTCATTCTTCAACTATAAAAAGGCTTCACGTTAAATCATAATTGTAGGGCATCTATAAATGTTCACAATGGACAAAATATATGGTTAACAGAAATATAAAACAATAAATAATAAACAGAAATAGTAGATCATGAACTGCAAGCTAGAAATACAAGGTCTCATTTTTCCCAGAACCATTTTCTCATCATACTCTAAGGCTGATAAGCCTTGAGCCATGTTTACTCTTCAAAGAATTATAAAAACCTAGGAACCTGTTTTCTTTTCTTTTTATTGGTGTGCTGTAATATCACAACAAAATGAAGTTCAAAGTGATAGCGACATACATTCACACAGCTGAAGAAATGATTCCATTAGAGAGATAAAACCTTTTTCTTCCCTTTAAGAGGGAAAGAGGAGCTGCTATGCAGCAGTTCTTATAAAAACTCCAAATGGCATGATTTGGGGTTTCTCCCTCAGCATCAAGATCCACTGTATGTGCAGCTGACATCTGTTCTCTGTTTTCCAGCAGGGTTGGGGGAGTGGACATGGGGAGCCAATGCTGGATAGAATAATCTCTAGTTTCTGATTTAGAAACCTCAAGTTTGCTTTTAGGATAAAATGAAGAAATACAGAATGTAAAAACATCAATAAAATGTTTGTGGGAGTGAATTTTTAAACCATCCTATAGAGAGGCTTTTCACTTGCAAACAAGCCTGCCATCAGACACATGCTCATAACTAAAGTGACTGGATGCCTCCCTCACTCCTGCAATTCTTGGAGGAGCCCCAGAGGTTATGGGAACACCAAGGCCAAGCAGATGACAGCTACTGAGTGGAGGAACACCACAAGAACACTCAAGGCTCCTTCCTCTTTAAGAGCACGGGGAAGGAGACCAGTCATATAACGTAGTGAGCATATATAATTGTATCACTATGAATCTCATTATCATGTGCCAATAAAAATATAAAATGAGCATATAATCAGCAAGTGACCAGATTTGTCAAAGACATAGCCATCTAAGCTCATGTTCAGAGCTCCCTAAGTCGAATGTCCATTTGGAACAACTGCTCTGTGGTTCATTCCTGTCACCTAACTTAGCCCTGGATCACTGAATTGGGCCCCAAGGCCTGAGTGAGACTAGGGGGATAGTATGGTACTGGGGTTCTCAGGAGCTCCAGGATGGGGATCCCAGATATAGCTCTGATTTTTATAAGACATAATAAACAATTGAGCAACATGACTTACTTTCCTGAGGAAAAAGTTACCTCACAAACAATAGCAAAGCAGTAATTTTCTTTTTGTGGTACTGGAGATTGAACCCAGGGACATTCTATCTCTGAGCTACATCCCCCAGCCCTATTTTATATTTTATTTGGAAATAGGGCCTCACTAAGTTGCTGAGGCACCTTGCCAAGTTGCTGAGACTGGCCTCAAACTTGTAATCCTACTGTCTCAGTCTTTCAAGTACTGTAATTACCGGTATGCACCACCACACTTGGCCAAGATGTGTGTTGACAGTACCTTTACCAGTTTCCAGAGAAAAATGGACAAGATTATTTAGTCTCTCTAAAAGGAATGAGCTCATATTTTGATTGGTCCTGAGATTAGTAAGTATCTATAAATTTAGAATGAGTAGTTTCAAAACTTCTCCTCCCCTACATGAGGGAAGAAAAAAAAAATGCTTAAAAGGAAATGGTAGAGTTTTAATTAAAAGATGTCTTGTTTACTAAGATAAGGTGAAGAACAAAAGATATGTTACTAGCTTGTCCTTAAAATACCTTTCTGTCTTAAGACTTTAAATTAAAATTCAACCATGGTAGTATTAAATGGTAAATAAATATTATATAGCTAAAAATATTTTTTAGGATCACTCAAATACCCTTAATATTTCTAAACATAAAATGTAAATAACCTAAACTGTTTTGTTAAGTTAGCTTAAAAGATAGTATTCTCTTTGCCTGTATTACCAAATGGATATAATTAAGAATGCCATAAATAGTTATATAAATCAAATTTATTTTCTGATAAGAGGCCTAATTAACTAGAAAAATTTTATACTTTTCTTATAAAACAGATAAGTGATCACTACACTAAAAGCTTCAGAATGTATGGGTGTAAACTTGTGTAGCACTAAATTGAATTAGAATAAGTAGCACCTCAATTTTTTAAAACATTATTGTTTGATAGTTCAGGCAATGCTGTATGCTATTCCACTTGGATTTCTTGAGTAAAACATAAGGGTTCTGTGTTTCTCTGTTGAGTTTTAACACCAACTATGCTTGTATTGCTTGGTGATGTTAATACAAATTGTAACTTCATGACTGAAAATCAACTTTGAAACCTGAAGTTTCAAATTTCAAGATAAAGTTTCAATATTACCTGATATGTAATATTGTTTAATACTTAAATTAAAATGGTGACAGAAAAATGATACTTAGTTACCATAGAGTAGGTTTTTTATTAGTAGACTTTATCGTATACCAGTTTTAGGTTCCCAGCAAAATGGAGCAGAAAGAACAGAAAACTCCCTGTGTCCCTTGCCCTTTGTTTGTACAGCCTTCCCCACTTCCATCTCCATCAGAGTGGCACATTTGTTACAGGCAGGGAACTTACACCAACACATCATCATTACCCATAGCCCCTGCTTAAATTAGGGGTCACTGAGTACTTTTTATTCATGTATTCTGTAAATATATTAATGTATTTCTAATGCTAATAGTATTCAAGTTTTAGGGATAAAAATCAATGCAGTAAAAAGTCTTACATGTCTTAAAATTAATTCTATTTAATCTAAATATTACCTAGCATGTATTACCTATCATTTAAAATACCTCTGCATGTTTAAAATATGCTTATTGAATAATTTAAAATTATTTTTCAATGCAGTTTGTATGTAATAGAGATTGTGAAAAAAATGACAGAATGAGATTCTGCTATCAACACAAAGCAGTGAAAATTTATCTACCTTCTGCTTAGATCGAAGGAATATATACCAAACACACTTTCAAACGGGAGTACTTTTATGTTGATTTTAGTATGTTATGGTCATGGGTAATTATTTAAAGATAAAATGGTCAATAATTATATGAAAAATGTTTAATATTATTAGCAATCATCATGATCAGGAAAATGCAAATAAAAACTACACTGAGATTCCCTTTAACTCCATATAGAATGGCAACCATCAAGAATACAAACATTAACAAATGTTGGCAGGGATGTAGGAAATAGAAACTCCTATATACTGTTGGTGTAAATGTGGGATTGAAAATCAGTACAACCACTTTGGAGATCAGAATGGAGTTTCCTTCAAAGACTAGGAATGGAACCACCAAATGACTCAGGTGCACCTAAAGAATGAGAGTCAGAATACGATCGTGACCCATGCGTATCCATGCTTAGAGTAGCACAATTCACAATAGCCAAATTATGGAACCAACCTAGTTGTCCATCAACAGATGAATGGATGATGAAAATGTTATACATTCAGCCATAAAGTAATACAAAATTTTGTCATTTACAGGAAAATGGATAGAAAGAATAGCACAGTGAATGAAATCAACTGGTCACAAAAAACAAAGGTTATATGTTTTTTCTTATGTGTTGAAGCTAGAGAGAGAATAGGAAACAAAAGTAACCATAGGTAAATTAGAAGATAGACGAGTAGAGTTGTAAAAGGGACCAATGGTAGGAAAGGGGAAATGGAGTCTTGAAGTGGGAAATGGTTTAAATTATATTTTGTCCATTTATGAACGTATTGCTACCAATCTCACTAATACATATGGGGGAGGGAGCACTGGGTGGGATCTGGCGTTAAACCCACCAAGTACTGTGTGCATGTATGTTTGTTTCACTATGAACCTCACTATGATGTTTAATTACAATGAAAAAAGAAAAACTGTAAAAGAAAATAACAAACAGAAAAAAAAATAAAGGTTGCCATGACTAGACAACTTCAAATTGCTAAGCTACTTGTTCTCCCACTCTGGTGGTTGCTGTAAAGTCCTGTTACTGCAGTTAGTAACACAGCCAAGCATCCAGCTCCTCCTGCCCTTGAGCGTTTGTGTGCTTGTCAGAAAATTCTGTTTGATTTTGTTGTTATCCAAGGTCAGGCCATAAATTTAGAATAATAAGACTGAGAGGGCGTTTGGTGCTTGCTGAACAGCTGCTAGGAACACCAAAGGCTTCCTCACCTTCCCACATCATTCAAGTGCAAAGAGACTGCAGGATACAATTAGGCACAAATTAGGAATGCTCCAAATTTTCTTAATTTTCTCAACACTTGCCCTAGTGTGGAGAAACCTGTACCCCGTTCTTAATGAGAATGTGACCTTTGCTAATTTTGTATTCTCCTGGAAACTGATTAGATAGTGTATCAAGTATGTGGCTAAAAAACATATGGCAAAAGCATATCCTGCTTGGTGACTTTCCTCTGGATGGAGTCAAGTAGAAAATCTGATAGGAAGCTGTTCGTTGGGCTTCCCTGAGAGTTATGAGTGTTCTTTACTTGTGCTTTTATTGGTGCATTATAATCTCCCATCATAATGTTAATCATACTGACAATGACATACACGCACACTGCACTTGGGCCCCACCTCTTGCCTTCCCATTTCCCTCCTTCCTACTAGGCATGTCTGTGAAGTAGCTAGGAGAGATCTGGGCTCATGTGAGAAAGGAGGCTTTTTTTTATCAGGGTGGCTCTCAGCCCTGCTCACTGTAGATCTATTTTTTGTTTTGTTTTGTTTTGTTTTGTTTTGTTTTGTTTTGTTTGTATTTGCAATGCTATCTAAAAAAGCTAAAATAAGCCAGGGATGGCACATGCCTGTAATCTCCCAATCCTCTCTTGAGTGGCTGAGACAGGAGTATTGCTGGTTAAAGGTCAGTCTCAGGACTTAGTGAGATCCTGTCACCAAATAAAAATTTAAAATTTAAAAAAATTTTAGTATAGCTCAGGAGTAGAGTGCCCTTAGATTCAATCGCTAGTACCACCACATACATGCACAAAAAGATAAACAGCTTCCTGATAGTGGTGGGGCTGCTGCAGGGACGGTATTTTATGCTGTCTTGGTGGTCAAATTTGGTCCCTGTCCTACATCCTCTTAAGCAGACTAGTGTCAAATGTGGCCTTGGATAGTCTCAGACAGTAAGGCTGATGTTTAGTTGAAACTAAGAGCCATAGTGTTTATAGGATATAGATTTAAGGGCCAAAGAATCACAAAACAAAAAGTAAAGCTTCCTTTACTCAAGGTCAATTTTGCATAAGTACAGTATCATTCCTTTGATATATCACATGCCTGACTGGAGAGAATAAAAGTATGCTCAGATTCATGCCAGAGAATGACACAATGGCTGTCAAAAACTTTACTTCTAGGTAGATTTTATGTTTAGCTTTAAAATTCTTTGCTCAGCTGGCAATGATTTTGGCTCACACCCTAGGATTGATTGTAAGGCTCTGGA
The DNA here is from genome assembly GCF_963383645.1 of Muscardinus avellanarius. Classification (NCBI taxonomy): domain Eukaryota; kingdom Metazoa; phylum Chordata; class Mammalia; order Rodentia; family Gliridae; genus Muscardinus; species Muscardinus avellanarius. Next base: position 80,998,061 of record NC_137786.1, read on the forward strand.
GATTTTCCAATGCTTTCACTATCCATAAGATGGTCCCCTGGAGGAAATCACCACCTAAATTAGAGGTACGTCTGTTTGCTTTTGAACTCACTTCCAATGGGAGATGCTGTTCTCTTCCTTTCTGACATCACTGGTTTCTGTTGTAAATCAACCAGAAGTCCTCAGTCCATCACCCTCAGGTGGTCTTTGTTCTCCCTTCAAGCTTGCCTTAAGGTTCCTCTATTGGCTACAAACCAGAGATGGTGTCTTCAAGAAATGGCAAAGGGAGCCAGTCTCAGGCCTTGGTAGAAGAAAACTACCGAGGCTGCAAAGATAAACTCCTGGGCACAGATTTTGAAATGTAAGCTGAAACATGACTGCCTGTAACAGTAGATTTAAAATGCAGGATTCCAAAATGATTCTGATTTAATAGCAAATGACTTTGTGAAAGTAGGTTGCTAATGTAAGATAAGTAGAAAAAGAAACAGCACTTTGTACAAGTGATAAGACGTATGCAATTATTATTTGTTTTAAAGTCTAGGGATTATTTGTTTTTTTGTCTAGGGATTGAACTCAGGGGCATTCTACCTGACCTATACCCTCAGCCTGTTCATTATTTTTAAAAATCTGAAACTGTATCTCTCTAAGTTGCTGAGGCTGGACTTAAACCTGCCATCCTCATGTCTCAGCTTTCCAAATAATAAGATTGCATGTGCATACCACCACACTTGGCTTTAATTTTAATGGTTTATTTTATAAGCACATAATAAAGCTATGTTATTTCTTTTAGTTTTTACCTTGGCCATAAATTTAGAAGGTTAAATTATTACCAGTTAGAATGAATACCCTCTCCCAGCATGGTGGCACACACTTGTAATCCCAGTACTTGAAAGGCTGAGATAGGAGGATTACAGGTTTGAAGTCAGCCTCAGCAACTTAGTGAGGCTCTCAACAACTTAGCACGACTATGTTTTCAAATTAAAAAAAAAAGATAGGTCTAGGGGTATAGCTGGGAAATAGAAGGTCCCTGGGTTCCACTCCAAATACCACACACACACACACACACACACACACACACACACACACACACACTGAATACCCTCACCTAAAATACTCTTAATCAATGGTTTTATAATTTTATATTGTTTGGCTATATCAAACAGCTATACCAAAAATGTGAATCCATTCTTAATCTATGTAATGTGCCAACTGACCTTTCAAAATTTAGAGTAAGAACAATTTTTTTTTTTTTTGGTGGTACTGGGGTTCCTGGAAACTCTTCTACCTTGGCTACACTCCCAGACACCTGTTTTTTATATTTTTTATTTGGAAACAGGGTCTCTTAAACCAGCGAGGCTGGCTTTGAACCTCCGCGATCCTCCTGTTTCCGCCTCCCAAGCACAGGAATTACAAGCGTGCGTCACCATGCCCAGCAGAGTAAGAATAATTTAATATACTTTGTATTACCCAATTCCAGCCAACATATAACCAAATTCCTGAGAATAAATCTTCATGTAGGCAAAATATATCAAAATCCAGAAACACATTACCTAATTGAACCAAGGCAACATAGAAAACCAAATCAAGCAAATAGATTGAAGTAGCAATTAAGAAACTTCCAACAACAACAAAAATCTAGGACCAGATAAATTCTCAGTTGAATTCTTTTTTTTTTTTTTTTGTGGTACTAGAGATGGAACCCAGGGCCATTCTACCTCCAAGCTATACCCCAGACCTATTTTTTATTCTTTATTTTTAAACAGGGTCTCACTGAGTTTCAAAGAGTCTCACTAAGTAGTTGAGGCTGTCCATGAACCTGGATCCTTCTGTCTGAGCCTCCCAAGTACTGGGATTACAAGCATCTGCCACCACGCCTGGCTCAGTTGAATTCTTAAAGACCTTTAAAGAAGAATTAAGCCCACTGATCCTCAAACTATTTCATGAAATATAAGGAGATAAAATACTTCCAAACTCATTGTAGGAAGCCAATATTACCTTGATACCAAACCAAGTAAAGATATTTCAAAGAAAGAAAATTACAGACCAATATCCTTGATTGACACAGATGCAAAAATTCTTAATAAAATACTAGTAATTCACATTCAAAACCACATCAAGAAGATTGTTCATCATGGCCAAGTTGGTTTCATTTCAGAGATGCAAGGCTAGTTAATGAATGTAATCAATCACATAAACGGAACCAAGGATTAAAATCACATTATCATCTCAATAGATGCAGAAAAAGCATTTGACATAATCCAATACCCATTCATGTTGAAAACACTGAAGAAATTATAGATTGAAGGAACCCACTTCAATGTCATAAAGGCAACATATGACAAAATCAATGCCAGCATCATACTGAACAGAGAAAATACAAATTATTCCCTTCAAAACCATAAACAAGACAAGGATGCCCATTCTTATCACTTCTATTCAAAGTAGCAATAAGGCACTCAAACAAGTTAAAGGGATACATAAATAACTAATAGAAATAAAAAAATAAAATTATATCTGTTTGCAGATGATATGATCTTATACTTACATGATCTAAAACTCAACCAGGAGACTTCTGGAACTAATAAAAAAAATCACTGGAGTAGCTGGATAAAAAAATCAACTTACAAAAACCAAAATTAATAGTTTTTCTATAAACCAACCATGAATCCACTTGAAAAGAAATGCATAAAACAATTTCATTCACAATAGCCTAAAAAAAATAGAATACCCTTAGGGCTAAATTTAACCAAGGAGGTAAAAGACCTCTCCAACAAAAACTATAGAACACTAAAAATAGAAAATGCTGGGCATGGTGGAACACACATGTAATCTCAGTACTTGGGAGGCTGAAGCAGGTGTATTGCAGGATTGAAACCTACCTTGGCAACTTAAGGAGGCTCTCAGCAATGTGGTAAGACCCTATTTCAAAACAAAGAACAAAAAGGCTACCTTGAAGGTAGAATGTGCCTTGGTTCAATCCCCAGTAACACACATACACACACATACACACACACACACAAATTGAAGAAGACCTTAGAAAATGGAAAGACCTCTCATGTTCTTAAAAAGGCAGAGTAAATATTGTCTAAATGGCCATACTATTATAAGTGATCTACAGATTCAAAATTGAATATCTATACATGCGAGAATAAAATTAAATCCCAGTTTCTCATTCTGCACAAGAGTCAACTCAAGATGTATCAAAGACCTAGAAATTAGACCAGAAACTGCAATTACTAGAAGAAAACATACCAACTCTCCAACATATAGACACTGGTAGAGACTTCCTCAATAAGAGCCCCAAAGCTCAGAAAATGAAACTGAGCATCAATAAATAGAATGGCATTAAATTTCAAAAGTTTCTGTGTAGCAAAGGAAACAATCAGGTATCTGAAGGAAAATGTAGCTATGCTAAAAAAATTCAAAAAATTTACTGCCAAAAAACAAATAGTCCAATAAAAAATGGGCAAGTAGCCGGGCGTGGTGGCACACACTTGTAATCCCCACGCTTGGGAGGCAGAGACAGGAGGATTGCGGAGGTTCGAACCCAGCCTCGCTGGCTTAAGAGACCCTGTTTCCAAATAAAAAAATATAAAATAGGTCTGGGAGTGTATCCTGGAGGTAGAAGGGCTTCCAGGAACCCCAGTACCACCAAAAAAAAAGGGGGGGGGCAAGTAAACTAAATAGACATCTCACAAAAAAGAAATACATATGGCTAATAAATATATAAAAATATTCAACATCATTAACAATTAGAGTGATACAAATAAAGACCACTCTGAGAGTTCACCTAGCCTCAATTAGGATGGCAAACATTAAAAATACAAACAGTAATAAAGTGCTGGCGGAAAAGTAGAGAAGTAGGAACTCTGATACATCATTGGTGGGATTGCAAGTTAGTGCAACCACCTTGGAAATCAGTGTGGAGGGTCCTCAGAAGAATGGGAATGAACCTTCCATATGACCCAGCTATACCATTCCTGGTTCAAAAGAATTGAAACCAAACTAACCACAGTAATGCATGCATATCTTGTTTATATTAGCACAATTCATAATTGCTAAACTATGGAACCAGCCTAGGTGTCCATCAACAAAGGGGTTGATTAAAAATTATGGGGTATACACACAATCGAATTCTACCCAGACATAAAGAAGAACAAAATTATGTTCCTTGCAGAAAAAGGGATGGAACTGGAGAGTATTATGCTAAGTGAAGTTAGTCAGTCATATAAAGTGAAAGGTCAGATAATGTTTCCTCATATATGGAAAAATTGAGACATAGGAGGGACTCCAGATAAAGTTCAGGGAGGGAGGAAACCTAACTCAGGGAGGCAGGAGGGGGGAGGGAGAAATAATGATAAAAAGAGTTGAATGGAGATGATATACATACACACATTTATCAATGCCAATCACAATGTTGTGCATGGGAGAGAAGGGAGGGAGGTGGGAGTTGGGGAGGGCTCAGTGAGTGTATGTGAATGTATGCCTCTATCACTCTGAACTTCATCATGATACATGATTATAATGCAATAATAATTTTTTTAATTATGAAGGAAAACCCGGGTGCGGTGGCGCACGCGTGTAATCCCTGAGCTTGGGAGGCGGAGACAGGAGGATTGCGCTGGTTCGAAGCCAGCCTCGCTGGCTTAAGAGACCCTGTTTCGAAATAAAAATATAAAATAGATCTGGGAGTGTAATCTGGAGGATAAAGGGTTTCCAGGAACCTCAGTACCACCAAAAAAAAAATTATGAAGGAAATACAAAGGGAAAGTCTACATGATGGGAGAGAATCTTTTCCAGCTACTCCTCTGACAGATGATTAATATCTAGAATATATAAAGTACTTAAAAAACATAATACTATAAGACAAAAAAACAATAAAAATAGGCAATGGAACTGAATAGATATTTCTCAAAAGAATAAATATAAATAACCAATAAATATATGAAACGAAAAATGTTTCAACATCATTATCAATCAGAGAAATGCAAATTAAAACTATATTGGGATTCCATCTAATTCCAGCTAGATGACAATCATCAAGAATACAGTTATAAATGTTGGCAAGGATGTGAGGAAATAGAAACTTTTATATACTTTTGGTGGGATTGTAAATGAATATAACTATGGAGAAAATTATGGAGGCTCTTCAAAAGTCTAGAATTGGAGCCACCATATGACCTACCTATATCACCTTCTGAGATCTTTTCAAAAGAATAAAGTTGCAGGGCGTGGTGGCACACTCTTGTAATCCCCGCGCTTGGGAGGCGGAGACAGGAGGATTGCACAGGTTCGAAGCCAGCTGCGCTGGCGTAAGAGACCCTGTTTCCAAAAATAAAAATAGGTCTGGGAGTGTAACCCGGAGGTAGAAGGGTTTGCAGGAACCCCAGTACTACCAAAAAAAAAAAAAAGAATAAAGTCATAATAGCAGCATAATAAATGCATATCAATGTTTATTGCAGTACAATTCAAAAAGGCCAAACTATGGAATCAACCTAGGCATCTGTCAACAAATAAATAAATAATAAAATATCATATATCAACACAGTAAAATTTTACTCAGCTACAAATAAGAACAAAATTTTACTCAGCTACAAATAAGAACAAAATTACTCAGCTACAAATAAGAACAAGAGCAAATGATATATATGTCATTTGCAGGAAAATGGATGGGTCTAGAGAATATTATGATGAGATCAGATAGTCATCGAAAGCCAAGGTTTATCTGTTTTTTCTCATATTTGGAAGCTAGAAAAATAGAAAGCAATATGGAGAGATTATTTTATATTAATGAAGGATTAATGAGGGATTATCTTTATATTAATGAAGAGAAGGACCAGTAGAATAGTGGAAGGGGATTAGAGGAGGGGCATGAGGAGGAGAAAAAGAAGGCTTGAGAAAGTAAACAGTTCAAACAGTGCTATGTCTGTATATGAAGGTAACACTACCACTCTTACTAATATTTACAGGGAAGGGTACATAGCAGGGTAGGATCTGGAGGGAAATATATCAAGTGCTATGTGCAAGTATACCTATATCACATTGAAGCTCACTAAAATGAATAATTACATTGCACCAGTGAAAGTATTAAAGGGAAGTCTTAACATGGTAAACCATGAATATAAGCTAATTAGCCCTAGGCAAATTTAAGAGAAATATCTCTAGTGAATGGAACTCAGAGATGTACTTTTTTTGTGTGGTACTGGGGATAGAACCCAAGGGCATTCTACCTCCAAGCTATATCTCCAACCCTATTTTTTATTCTTTATTTAGAAACAGGGTCTCACTGAATTACAAAGGGCCTCATTAAGTAGTAGCGAAGGTTGTCTGCGAACTGAGAACCTCCTGCCTCAGCCTCCCAAATGCTGGGATTACAAGTGTGTGCCACCACTCCTGGCTAGAGATATACTTTTTAAATGAGTTAAGCAAAAAAATTAAAAATTTTAAAAATGAGTTAAGCATGTCACCATCCTTTATTAACAGCTCCTGAATTAAATAATACTTATTCTAAATTATCTATAATAAAATCTTATTTTTAAAAATATCATTGGCAAAGCCTATGCAAATGCTAAAGGAAACTAGTATGCTGATTGTCTTTAAACTACTGTGAACAGTGTCAGATATTGTACACAGGGCCTTTCCTGGGTCATTTTACATTACATGCAAATGTATTTATTTGCAAAAGTTTAATTAAAAATAGATCCTCCTTCCTATCTTAGTATAAATAAAGCAGATTTGTAACTAAAATAATGAAAGAAATAATACCTTTAAAAATAAATATTATTTTGTTATATATAATATGACAATGTTTTATGTATCAGAACACCCTTCTCAGAATTTCTTCAGGAAACTGGTATAGTAGCTGCTCTATATATCTTAAGGAGTGCCAGAATGACACCTGGTCAATGATGTTGCCTCCTGGTAAGCCTTGGAAATCTTAAAGAAAGGAACACCCCACATACATAACGATGTGGACAAAGCTTGAGGAAGAGCCATTAGACCCTTTTCTCTGGCTAAGAGTAAAGTGATAAGATCAGTATAAAAAATTTGGATGGGGCAATGGCATAACCTTGGTAATATTTACAAAATCTCCTGGTAGAACTTTATTCTCATGGTTTAAGAATTGAATGGTTTTAGTTTTATTAACATGCAACCATGAAGTCTTTGTGCTAAAGAGTAATTTTTAATCGATGGCAATAAAACAGCTAAAATCACACTGAACCTCTCCATAAAAGAAAAGAAAAAGTGGTGGCCATTATGGAGGCAGGGCCAGCAGGGGCCTTGATGGATGTGGGCTCAGTGGAGGCACAGATAGAGGTGGAGCCAGGGGCAGTCTAGATGAATATGAGACCAAAGGGGCTGACAAGAAAATTGTCTTAAATCTGTTCAGAGATAAAAACCTTTCTGAGATGATAAAAGTTACATTTTCTTTTTGGGAAAAAGGAAATATTCCTAATGCTGATTTTTCTGTTTATAAGTTGGGGATTGAACCAAGCACCTGTGGCATACAAAGCACACAGTAGAGTATTAGTCGAGTGTATACTCTACTGCCAGCTCCCATAATGCTTAATTTTTGGTTAAACTTTAATGAGATTAAAATTTGCTTTAGGAAATATCAGTATTTTCTATTTCTCTGAAGCTGGGAGTCTTTGAAGAGGGAAAAGGACTGTTATTAACAATTATGTAAGTCAACAGGTTAAAAAAGACTACCTCCAAGTAAGCTGGAATTTATGGCTCCTACCATAAAGAAAATTCTCAAGGGTCAAAACCAAAGAAAATTCTTAAAGGGTCAAAACCTGAATAGCAAACCATAAACACATGTAGAGAAGCAGCAGGTGTTCTTACAACCAACCATATGAAGACTTGGGGATATATCTGTATATGCCAAGCATATTTTCTGATGTAAGTACACACTAGGAATATTATTACCTTACACACTCAGAGAATGGCTCTTTCTTGAGGAGCCTCCACAAATTGCATTCTAATGATAAATTAACTTGAAAAAGGTCTTGTTTGCACTTTTTGAATTCCAAATACACTTCGATTTCATTGACTAGATCTTCATTTGGGGAAAAAAAAAACCTCTCCAATACATTTTTTCAAATATGCTTGTCTTATGTCTGGTGTAGGTTCTCAATTAGTGAGAAAAGTAAATCTTAGTTGGAGACAAACTTCCAAGTCTTTTTGCATCCACCAGATATCTATGATTCCTACTCCAACTTGAAAACATGTTTCTCAGAACACAGGCAAACATTACTTCAGCATAGATAATTGACTCACAAAGATCTTAAGGAGTTTTATAATGTGGTGATGGATATTCTCTATCTCTACTCATTCAAGGGATTTCTAACACTGTTAACAATAGAATAACAAGCCGGGTGTGGTGGCGCACACTTGTAATCCCGTGCTTGGGAGGTGGAGACAGGAGGATGGCGCAGGTTCGAAGCCAGCCGCGCTGGCTTAAGAGACCCTATTTCTAAATTTAAAAAGTATAAAATAGGTCTGGGAGTGTAGCCCGGAGGTAGAAGGGTTTCCAAGAACCCCAGTACCACCAAAAAAAAAAAAAAAAAAAGCATAGAATAACAATAAGCAAGTTTACCCAGATCACTTCTTTGATTATTTAGATTTGTTCCTAGCACATAAAGAGAATGAATTTTCCCATGAATTGTCCTCTGCAGTGAGTTAACTTGTATCTTTCCTAAAGATATGCCCAAATCCTAATCCTTGGTCCCTATGAATGTGACTTCATTTAGAAATAAGGTTTTTGCAAGTATTGTTAAGTTTTGGATCTTGCAGTGATAAGATATTTCCATTTTTAGAGTAGGTCATAAATTCAATAACTAGTGTTCATATGAGAGAAATAAAAGGAAGACATGAGACCCAGGAACACAGAAAGGAAGGCCATGTGAAGATGGAGGAAAAGATTGGAGTGATACATCTATAAGTCAAGGAATCCTTGAAGCTACTAGAAGCCACATGTGAGTATAAGAATTCTCTTCAGGAGCATTCTGAGACATTTTTCCCTGCTACATCTTGACTTTTGGACTCCTGTTTTCCAAAATTGTGAGTAAATAAATTTCTGTTGTTTTAGCCCTTTGTGTTTGGGGTAACTTGTTAAAGAAGCCTAGAAAAACAATATATATTTCATGACTCAAACTTTAAGAAATAAATTGCAGAAAATTGATTTTCCAGTCATATCTACATAGATTGCTTTTATCTATGGGGATGGAACCATAGGCATTCCATCTGGGGATGGAACCATAGTCATTTGACCTCCGAGCTATACCCCCTGCCCTATTTTTTTATTCTTTATTTTGAAACAGGGTCTCACTAAGTTGTGGAGGGCTTCACTAAGTAGTTGAGGCTGCCCACGAACCACTATCCTCCTGTCTCAGCCTCCCGAATGCTGGGATTACAGGCATGTGCCACCACACCCAGCTTAATTACTTTTATTTTTAACATGGTAGAAATAGTCATGTTAAAACATTATATTCTGAGTCTAATAGATGATCATATAGATTATTCTGCCAAAAGACATACCTTCTGAAAAGTCTAATTTAATTAAAATGTAAATAACATTTTTCTGATAATAACTAGGATGGCAATTGAATGGGGTTATCAGATAAAATTATGCCCAATCAAGTTTCAGATGAATAATACATTGTTTTAGTATAAGTATGTTCCAAATATCATGTTTGTGCATATACATGAATACATATTGCATTATTTACCTAAAATTAAAATTTAAATAAACATTCTGGCCGGGCATGGTGGCTCACGCTTGTAATCCCCGCGCTTGGGAGGCAGAGACAGGAGGATCGCGCAGGTTCGAAGCCAGCCGCGCGCGCTGGCTTAGGAGACCCTGTTTCCAAATAAAAATGTAAAAATAGGTCTGGGAGTATAGCCCGGAGGTAGAAAGGCTTCCAGGAACCCCAGTACCACCAAAAATAAATAAATAAATAAATAAATAAATAAATAAATAAATAAACATTCTGTATTTTTGTTTACTAAAATTGGAATTTACAATTGTAGCAGAGCATTTACACATCTTACTCAAAGTCACATAGCTAACAAAATATGGAACTTGGCTTTGAACTCATGTACGCCAGACACCCAAGATCATACACTTTGTAGTTCCTCTGGCTGCCTAATAAAGAAAATATAAAACTCAGGAAATGGTAGTAGTACTTCAAAAAGCCATCTGGTTGCTCTAAAAAACAGGTTGTAAAAATGGAAGAATGATGGCCATCTCTTACTGCTGAACCTTTCTCAGTGCCTATTCTATATGAAGGATTATGGGGAGACAAAGTTCAAACATTCTGGTGATGGTGATGGTAGAAATGAGTTTTTATTTTGCTCTTCTGTGCAAAGGTGGTAAGAGACATAGGCGACACAGACATTTTGGTCCTGCTGGGCAATAGATGAGGGCATTAATATCATAAGTGATGAGTGCAATTTCTGGTAATTTTAACAGTTACACAAATCTATACTTTCATAAAACTCTTTGAAACCTTTTCATTAGCTTCCAGATACCATCAGCCCTTAAAACTTTGAGTTGTCTTTTTTAGTCTCCTCTTCCAAATGATTACAAGTCCTACTGGACATTCTTTCTGAATCTTCTCTCATATGTTTCTTTCTTCTCCATTTCCACACCATAATCCCAGTTCAAGCCCACATGACCACAGTGCTTCACTTTAAGTCATCTATCTCCATCAAACTATCCTAATAAACAGTATGTGTACAAGTTCACAATTTTAAAATGACCCTAAATATCTATCCACTCAAATGTTTAACACAGTCTGTTATTCATAGATGGGCTGAAGATAAGTAAATGATTTCAAACTTAGCTCATGTTGCTTCCTCCATTTATATATCTCTTATTATCTTTACCTAATAAAAATTTACAAATGCAAAATAAGCTGGTGTGGCTGTACTAGTCTTAGCATTTTAGACACCTTGGTATGTTTTTTGTCCCCACAAAGTGATATTTTCTCTCCCATTTTTCTTAAATACATGTCTCTCTCATTCTACTGAAACGTGTCTCACTTCTTTGTCAGAGATGTCTATAGAGAAAACATTTTCTACTATAAGAAAGACAGTGGTGTCCACACAATGAGATCCAGACTTGAAATTGTGAAGCCACGGGAATGATGGAGTAAGATTGTGCACCTGCTGTCCAAAAGATAGGGGCTTCTCAGCTCATATTAATGGTGTGAGGTGATGAAAGTTTGCCTGTTTTCTCATGACTGTGTTGATTATGCATTTTGACAAGGATGCAATAGAAATGACATGTGGTTCTTGGTGCATCTTTTCAGGAGGTATTCGATGTCTTCATGTCTCATTACTTCTGATGTTGATTTTGATAATTTGGTTAAGGTGGTATGTTCTACATTTCTCTCCACAGTAGAGTCACTATTTTCCCTTTGTAAATAATGCATATCTTGTAGAAAAAATACTTTTAAATGCTGCAAATATTCTGTTTCACAACCTAATTTTGCACAAAAAGTTTTAGCATACGTTGGTGAGTTCTACCTACAACTAAGGGTGGCCATGGTGTTTGTTAAAAGGGACAGGTGACTTTCTTTCTTAACATACTTTTATTGGTATATTGTAATTACATATCATAATGAATTCAGAGTGGTAGAAACATGTGCTCAGCACATGGTGCATTTCCCTCCAGATCCCCCCTACTCCCTCCTCTTCAAACATGTTAATGAGATTGATAGACATAATCCCATATATGTACATAGTATTATTATAACTGCTTCCTTCACCAAGTCTCTTCCCATCTCCATTGCCTTATCTTAATCCCTTTCCACTCTTTTATTGGGATCTTGCCTCATTTATCTGAAGTCCCTTTTGTTTTGGAATTTCTCTCTAGCTTCCACATATGAAAACAAACAAACAAACAATCCCTCACTTTCTGATACTAGCTGAAGTCAGCATAATATTTTCTAGTGTCATCCATTTTCTGCAAATGACATAATTAAGATCTTCAAAACTCAGGAAGTAAAAACAAGAATAAATGGGATGGCATTAAATTAAAAAGCTTCTGTCCAGGAAAGAAAAACTATCAAGAGAAGAGAGAGAGAACTAATATCTAGCACATATAAGGAACTTTAAAAACTTACCCATTCCTACAAAAAACAAGTAAAACAATTAAAATTAAACTGGATAGATACTTCACAAAAGAAGAAATACAAGTGACTATTAAAGATAGAAAAATGTGTTCAATATCATTAGCGATCAGGGAGATGCAAAAATCTACATTGAGATTTCATTTAACCCCAATTAGAATGACAATCGTCAAGAATACCAATAATAGTAAATGCTGGTAAGAATGTAAAGATAGGTATATATTATTTTTTACAGAACTGTACTGGGGATTGAACCCAGGGGCATTCTACTTCTATCTATACTTTTATTTTTTTCTTTATTTTATTCTTTATTTTGAAACAAGAGTCTTACTCTGTTGCAATTCTTCTGTCTCAGCCACCCAAGTACTGGGATTACAAGTATGTGTCACCATGCTTGCCAATGCTGCTCTTGGGGTTGCAAATAAATACATCTAGTATGGAGATTGATGTGAAGGTTCCTCAGCAGGCTGCGATTAGAACTACCAGATAACCCAGCTATGCCACTCCTGGATAGCTTTTCAAAGAAATAGAAGTCAGAATATTATTCCGATCATGAATATACATGTTTATAGCAGCACAATTCACAATAGCTAAATTATGGAATCAGCCTAGGTGTCTGTCAACTGATGAATGAATCACAAAACTAGGGTACATATATACAATGGAATTTTACTCAGCTATAAAGGTGATTTTCTATTTCCATCTTCCCTTTCTCCATTTATGCACTGGAATGGAGAAAAGCTGAAACTTCTCTCCTTCCTGTTTATTTATACAATTATTTATTTATTTATCAGTATGAAATCATAGGTACTTATTTTATGCTATGTATTGTAATACATTATTATCATTATTTATTTTGCGGCTAAAATTGTCCCTGCCTGGTCATTAAGTTGGCCCTATGAAACTTTGACACGCTGCCATCAATTTTCGAGCACTTCTGTACTTTCTGGCAAGGCAAAATGTTCCAGCTTCATCTTGTACTTTTCCTGCCCCAGGTCTGAAATCCACCATTCCTCCTGAGCCCTGATTCCTTATGTTAAGGAAATGGTATTTAGAAAAAATATCTGGGCTCTCGATGTGTTCATTGCCCTTTTGTCCTCATACCTGTATCATTGCTTGTAGATCCTCTTAGCAAACTGATATAGGAACACACACACACACACACACACACACACACACACACACACACACGTTTCTATCTTGTATCTTGTATTTATATCTATTTCAATATATATTAAAAACAATTAGTTTACATTGAGACCGAATACCACAGGTTCATCCTAGCCTTCTCTTTTTCTGTATTTGTAACTCCTTTCTCCAACAGTGGAAAACCTGGCCCTTATTGTTAGCAATATATTTACTTATTTGCTAGCTCCTAGAATATACATTAAGCAGCTTTAACACTGATAATCCTGCCCCAGAGTATAACATTTATGTATACTTCTTTTTGCCTTGAATTTTATATTATATAATCCAATATGCATTTACATAGTTTCCTAGATTGGTTGTTTTATTCAAAATCATTCTGAGGTACAGTTATTGTATTCTGTTTGAAGTACCTCCCACATCCTGCTTGACTTTAGTTAATCAACCAACAGTTTAATTCAGTCAGATTTTTGTGTGGTACTGGGCATTGAACCCAGGGGCACTCTACTTCTGAGCTATGCTCCCAGCCCTATTTTTTTTTATTTTTTATTTCAAAGCAGGGTCTTGCTAAGTTAGTGTGCACTGGCCTCAAAAACTGTGATCCTCCTGTCTTAGACTCCCAAGTATCAAGTCTGCCGAGACTTTGCTGAGACCACCTACTTCCTCTCGGCATCTGCATTTGTGTGTGTGTGACAACCCCCCACGTAGTCAAATCGGCAATTAGCTCCGAGAGAGGGTGTCGTCTCTGGCCAAAAAACTCCTCCACTTTTAGATATTCTTTCATAACTATTATTCTTTTAGTATTCTTTAAACTCTCCACACGAATTGCTCCGGTGGTATAAGATCAGGACTGTGAGAGAAACTGAGTCCGTGGAAAATAAAGTTTCTGGTAATTTGTCTAAGCCTCTAAACGTCCTCGGCTTTGTTCAAATGGTAATAAAATCTAGTTAGAATTTAGATGCAGTGGCAGCATTCCAGTCAGTAATTACAAACGCAGATTTCCCCTCTATCTTTGACCTTCATTCTAACCATTACAATAGAGCCAAGGGCTAGAAGGAATCTTGACCTTTGCACCTAGTGATAGCGCTGCATGGAGACAGGGTGACACCACCTGGATAAAATAGCTATGTCAGAACAAAGGACAGATAAAATAGATGTGTAAATGTGAAAGAAAGAAAATATGGTGAAAATAAGAAAGCATTTTTGTATGAAGAGGAGCTTATCCTAAGATTGTCCCAAATGGGAAAGAAAGGAATTAGAAAGATTAAAAGCAGGTTACAGAAGGATTGTGGTGTGGAAATGGATTATTAAAAGAGGAATAGGCTTCTAATAAGCCTATCGTTTGAGGAAAAGTGCTCAGCTGCTAGAGAAGTACATCTGACCACTAAATCTAAACACTTCATGTTATTTCTTGGTATTTACCTGCTAAACTGTGTTATGAGCTTGCTTAAGCTTTCAGACAGCAGATGGTATTGCAGACAAAATCCAGCAGACATTCATCGAAATCCTCTAAATCATCATAAATGTACACGGATTTCCCTACGCCAACTACATGTATGAAAGCTGGAATCTCGGACTTCGTCCCCCATTTAGCTCAAAGGAGGTTGCTAGATAGAAAAGGACATTGGACTAAGCCCTAGGAATAAAAGTTCCGAAAGGTTTAAGAAAACTCTTAAAAACTGGATTCTTCAAGTGATTTGGGGTGTGACTTTTGTTCTTCTGGAATTTGCCCACTAAAAGCCTCTGCAGCTGCAAGGCCAGAGGGGCTGACTCGGAGCACAAGACCCACCTGGGGTCATGGGACTGATTTCAATCACAAGGACCTGTGATGTCACAGGCCTCACTTTTGTCTTATTCAGGGTTGGTGATTTGCATGTGTATCTCACTATTGTATTTTGGGTGTTTGCACTTTTCTTCTAGGGAATCACGGGTAAATGGGGAAATATAAAAAATCTTGTGTCTAGAATAAAGTGTTCGATTGCACATGAAGCATTGATCCATGTCAGATTCTTTCCAGAAGCGCCGTAAATAGGAACTTAAAGAAATTTATTTCCTAGAGGAGAAAGAATCGCTGCAGATAAGTGGCTGCAGTACAGCACCCTAATTCTTCACCCATCTTTTCTGAGATCGGTTTGATCGCAAGTGGATTCGTGCCCCATTTGGACTGAGCAAAGTCTGCGGCACAAGTCAATCATTATTTTGTTAAATATAGTAAATGAAACTGGAGTATAGTTTATTTGGAAAAATATTACTTCCTCCTCATCTTTTTTTACCTTATTCACATCCCCCATCCTTGTCATCTGTTCATGCCTGAATTCTGTATGTTATCAATATCATTAGTTTCTGACTTTTGCTTTCTGTATTTCTTTTTGTACAAATGAGTAGACAATGCCTAATTTTCACACCCCATTTTCTTAAGCAAAATGTTTCTTACTGTTGATACTCTTTCAAAATTTCCTTAAGTGAACTTAATATATCCTGTAAAATTTTCTATATCAATTCCTAGAGATTTTCCTTATTCTTTTTTATAGCTGCATGGTATCTCCTTATGTGGATATACCACAGTTTATTAAACTGTTCCCCTATTTATGACCATTTAGGTTGTTTCTAATATTTTATGCCATAAACAATAAATAAATTTTATAGCCATGTATTTTAAACTGTTGGGGGTATATCTGGGACAAAAATTCTGAGCTCCAGGTTTTTTATCTCATTCCACTTTGGATCAAACGATGTAATTATAATTAAGAGCACTTTTGAAAACTAACAAATCTCAGATAATACTATTTCCTTAGCATTATTTTCCTTCTGTAAGCTAACTGCAATGCCTTTTGAGATAGTTCAGTTTGATAAACACTTCTCCGCCACTAGACAGATGTTTAATTTTGAAATCTTCCCCATTTGTTTAAATTCTAAAATTTTCAATTACATCTTCATTCATTAAAGCTATTCTGATATTTACTGGGTTTTACTTAAAAATTGAAATTATTATTTATAGTTCATAGCTATAAAACCCACTATTATATAAAGTTATTTTATTCCTTTAGAGACAAGAGATAGAAAATATGGACTACAGTCCTCATATGTTTCCTTCTCTTCACTAAGTGTAGATGTCAAATTGGGTGGGAGGAAGAGAGACGGATCACCAGATGCCAGGGGTCTCTCCAGCTGGTCAGAAGATAAGCTAGCATAGGTTTAGGGACTTTTATTCCTAAAGTTAGATACACCCTAACTCAGCTTACTGTGAGACTGGGAGTTTTGGGGGCCCTCTGAGTTTCTACCTCCTGCACAGCTACTATTTAAAAGATGTCAAGTAAGCCAGGTGTGGTGACGTACACTTGCAATCCCAGCACTTGAAAGACTGAAATAGGAAGACTGCAGGTTCGCTGCCAGCTTCTGCAATTTAGTGAGGCCCTCTGCAACTTAGTGAAACTCTGTTTGCAAATAAAAGAATAAAATAGGGCTGAAGGTGGAGCTCAGAAGTACAATGCCCCTGGGTTCGATTCCTAGCAACACACACACACACACACACACACACACACACACACACACACACCAAGTGATGTGTGTATATGTTTGTATCACTTTGAACCTCACGGTGATGTATTATTATAGTATATCAGTAAACACAAAAAATACAAAATTTACAAAGGATGCTACACAGTCTTTTGGGATCTACCTGTGATCCTGCCTCTAGCCTGAGTTTAAAGAATACCTCATGTGCCGAGTTCAGCTCAACAAGAGATTGCCGAGGGGTTTGGAAATTGGGAACTAAAGAGTATTGGCCTTGTCTTGTCCCTCATTATGGCTGCAAAGACTTGTTTACTCTACCATGAGACTATTTCCAGGCCCAACAGCCTCAGATAATCACTTGATGGGAACCTAAAATTTTGATGAAATATTAGTTCTGTATTTCTACAATTTCAAAAGAGTAAATCTATGTAGAAAAAAATTAGAGCCGGGTGTGGTGGTTCACGATTGTAATCCCAGCATTCGGGAGGCTGAGACTGGAGGATCGCATTTCGCAGACAGCCTCAGCTACTTAGTGAGGCCCTCTGCGACTCAGTGAGACTCAGTTTCAAAATACAGGAAAAAAATAGGGCAGGGATTGTAGCTCGGAGCTCGAATCCCCCTGGGTTCCATTACCAGACCTGCAAAAAAAAAAAAAAAAAAAAAAGAAAAAGAAAAAGAAGAAGAAAAGAAAAAGAAAAAGAAAAAGAAAAAGAAAAAGAAAAAGAAAAAGAAAAAGAAAAAGAAAAAACTTAGGAGTCTATCAATACACAATTTCTGTTCTAGCTTCAAATAGATGCCTTGGCTCTTTAGCTGATTGTGTCACTCATCATATGCTGTGTAGATTTGGGCTTGTCAGCAGTGTGGTGTGACCTTGCTCTCTGTGTTAGATGGGCCACTGTTTGGATCTTGACTCAAAACCTCTTTCTTGAGCTGGGTGTGGTGGTGCACCCTTGTAATCCCCATGCTTGGGAGGCTGAGATAGGAGGATTGTACAGGTTCAAAGCCAGCCTCAGCTACTTAGTGAGGTTCTCAGCAAATTAGTGAGACCCTGTTTCCAAATAAAACATAAAATAGGTCTGGGAGTATAGCCCAGAGGTAGAAAGTCCCTGGGTTCCATCCCTAGTACCACCAAAACAAAACAAAAAACAAACAAAAAACCCTAAAACCTCTTTCCTCATGATCAAAGGAGTCAAGTAATATAGAAAACTGTGCCTCTGAATCCAAACATAAAAATTTACAACAGTGCAGTTAATTTTGTAAACTTAAGCAATCATAAGGAAAACAAAGTTTGTCATGAACACACAGGAAAAGCTCCCAGGTGATAATGTTCTTACATCCATACCTCCTCGATCCCGGGCAGCTAAACTTTGACCCCTTCTTAGTGTAATGTCCAACTGGTACATTCCGGGATCAGCCAAAGGGACATCTGCATTACTGGTTCCAGTGGTATTTATTTTCTAGAAAACAAGAAATATACAAAATATTAAATTTATTATTTCTGCTCAATTTTCTCCAATGGGAGAATATATATACACACACACACACACACACACACACACACACACACACACATATATACATATATATATATATATATATATATATATATATATATATATATTAAACCAAATTGTAAGAATTAATCAAAATCTTGCAATTTCACATAATGTCATAATCACTTAGTTCTCTGAAGGTTTTGAAATTCATAACATTTTTTAGGCTTGAAAACAAGGTAGTTACAAAAATGTCCTATTTTAACTCAGTTTAGGGATAAAAATATACTATCAAAAACATTTTCTATGGAATATTCTATATATATATTCTATATCAACTAAAAAGGATTAACACAGGAATAGCATCTGAAGTAAAAATACAGCCAGTGATGAATGAAGAATAAAGGTGTGCTGGAAAAGTTGACTTCTATATAACTGAGAGTTAAAATGAAAATGATTTATTCAGGTAACGCTGTTGACTTGCTCACCTATGCAAAAGATCTCATACTGATGGATTATATACTTCTATTTCAGCCCCAACATAAAATATGATAAAACTGTATGGAAATAACTTCATCCAACATTTTGACAGTATTTTCAAGAAAAAATTCTCAATAAGGGAATTAAAGCACGCCAGCTATTTCTAGATCTAAAAACCTTTGTGAGGCTTACTCTATAGAATTGTTTTAGCAACAGCATACTCTCAATAAGTTACTAGGTGCTCAGTTACAGATGCACTTGCATAATTATATTAAAAGAACATAAAAGAAACATTCAGTAAAATAATATATGTCATATTTTATACAGTCCCTGCCACTTTTTCTGCAGTGGAAAAACTAACTTTTCTTCTCATGTTTTAGATTACTTTAATTTTATAATTATTTTTTCTGATTCAAAGAAATGCCCTTTTATTTTAAAAGATGCATAATAACGTAAAAGGATAAGGTAAAATAATAGACAACAGGCTGGCTCTATCAGTTCCATAATTCACATGAGATACAACTACATCACAGCACTTAAAAAGCTCTTTACTGAGGTGTAATTCACATACCATAAATTCACCTTTTAAGTAAAGCAGTATCTTTTTTGAGGCTTTAAGACTGAGAAAAGATGCTTTCCTTTGGAACAATTACTGTTTAAGACAAGAAGTGGCACAACTTTGATTGATAACCCGAAGTCATCATCAGTCCTCTGGTGACAATAAAGAAGAATTCCCTCTGCTTCTCACAGTACCCCTGCTTCTATGAATGGTCTTGTTATTCCCCAGTCACTCAGGCTGGAAATTGCTGACCATCGTTGACTTCTTCAGCTGCTTCCCACTCACATCCAAATAGTTGCCGACTATCTCTGTTTCTGTGTTATATCTCCCGAATTGTCTTTTTCTTTTAATTTCTACTACCACTAGTTTGGATTATACCTTCAAATGACAGAGGAGTGAAAATCAAAATTCAATTCAGTTTTTCTATCTTCTTGTAATTACCAATTATTACAACTTGGGTATATCCTTTCACACTATTAAAAGCCTTATATAAACGCATAGGCATATATATGTTTGCCCATATGTTCTGTGGTTGGGTTTCAGTTTTTGCTTTTAATAAGCTAGTATTATATATTGTCTATTTTAACTATTTAAGAGAAACCTCGTGGTCATTTTTCTTTTTTCTTTTTATTTTTTTTTTTTTTGGTGGTACTGGGGGTGGAAGCCAGAGGCTTTCTACCTCCGGGCTATACTGCCAGACCTTTTTTATATTTTATTTGGAAACAGCGTCCCACTAAGTTGCTGTGAGCCTCACTAAGCAGCTGAGGCTGGCTTTGAACCC
The DNA here is from genome assembly GCF_963383645.1 of Muscardinus avellanarius. NCBI lineage: Eukaryota > Metazoa > Chordata > Mammalia > Rodentia > Gliridae > Muscardinus > Muscardinus avellanarius. Next base: position 81,018,149 of record NC_137786.1, read on the forward strand.
ATGTGATCCTCCTGTCTCAGCCTCCCAAGCGCAGGAATTACAAGCGTGCGCCACCACACCCGGCTTGTGGACATTTTTCTATCCAATCTCTCTCTCTCTCTCTCTCTCTCTCTCTCTCTCTCTCTCTCTCTCTCTCTCTCTCTCTCTCCCCTCTCTCTCTCTCTCTAATTTTCCAGATTAATTGAGGTATAATTGACAAAAATATTGTGTGATTCTATAGTGTACAATGTGGTGACTCTCGATATATGTGTATTTTGTGAAGTATTACCACAATTAAGTTGGCATATCTCTCACCTCATGTAGTAAATCTTTTTTGTTTTATTTCATGATGAGAATGTTAAGCAAATTTCAAACATACAGCTCAGTTTTGCTATCATGCTACACAGTCATCATGCTATGTATTGGGCTTCCTGAATTATTCATCTTATAACCCAAAGATTGCACCCTTGACCAACATCTCCCTTTCATCCTTCCCCTCCCCTAGGCAAGCACCCTTTATTTTAGGCATATTATCTTCTCAGTGTAGTAATACCACAGTTTTTCAATTATTTTCCTATTGGTGAATGTTTGTGTTTGTTTTAGTTTTTGCCACTAAAAGGACTGGTGATTTTATTTCTCTTATAGCATGAAGTTTCCACAAAGGTTTAAAAGGTTCACATTCTTAACAAAAATGCATGAGTACTCATTTCCCATATTCTAGTAGCATACGATATTAATAATTATCCTAATTTTCTCCAGCTTGGTGGGCAAAGTGTAGTATCTTTCTTTAATATACATTTCTGGAACTATGATAAGGCATCTTCCAACCAGTTTTGTAAAGGACAAAGGTGTGACATCTTTTTATCGGGCCATGAAGAAGATACCATAAATATAAAAAAGGACACCGACCAGGTCTTTTAAAGAACTTTTCACAGAACAATTTAGATGTGGGCCTAGTTTAATAAACAAGATTTCAATTCAGGTCCAGCAGACATTTATTGACTTGCAATTGTGTTCCAAGTCTTTTCAGAGTTCTCTCTCTCTCTCTCTCTCTCTCTCTCTCTCTCTCTATATATATATATATATATATATATATATATTCCAAATAAATACATCTATTAATAAATGTTAAGATTAGATAGACTTACTACTTCCTTAAAAATGAATTGCAATCTGTACACTAGGAGGAATTCCCTTCTCCTCCCCTCCATCCTCCTGTAATGTTTTGAAGGTATTTTAAAGGCGCAGGAGTTTGACTGCTCACACACCTGGAACATTTGTGGTCTTCCTTACACTATTAAGTGCTTCTTGAACTTTAGAACACATAATTTATAGAGTCTAACTTTAGAGTTAAAATGTATATTATACATTATGTGAGATTAGAAAATTACCAAAAAATAATGTTAACTACATCAGTGTACACTTTTGGCTGGTTTATAATTTAACACCTAGTTAACATATAACTTCATTGGATTTCAATTTATTTTCTCTTCCACAAATTCTAATTCATCTGCTTACTTCTGTACTATAATATCTTTCAAAGTAGCACATAGAAACAGTTTCTTTATAAAATGTATTGTAAATATTTTCTTCCAGTTTATCTTCTCTATTTGATTGCACATAGTATATGTGTGGTCATATTAAAACTATTAAGCAGTTAAAGTTGTCTTTTTCTTTTATAATTTTGCATTTTTTTCTTTTTCTTTTTCTTTTGAGTGGGTATTGAGGTTCAAATGCAAGACCTCATGAGCTATACCCTCATCCCCTTCTGAATTTCTTATCTTGCCTAAAAATCTTTTATGACCTGAAAATATATAATTATTTTCTTGTATTTAAAACATATTTTAGTATATCTCTAAGCCATCTAAAATATATTTTAAGTGTACTGTGTGGAATAGGAACCTAAGTGTATTTCCTTAAATGGTATTTGGAAGAACATCTAGTGGTTCTAACACTACCTAGTAAGTAGCTGTTTCCCATTAATTTCCATATGTACTTGAATGTGTTTCTAAAGTCTGCATACTCTATTGGATACTGTGTGATACTATATCATTTTATTACAATGATTCTACAGGATATTTTGATATTTTCTAGGATACATCCTTCCCATCTCTTGGGTTCTTATTTTGTTTTTAAAAGTTTCCTGATTGTGATTATATTTACATCATTTCTGGTTTCACTGGGCCAGACCACTTAGGGGTTGGCCCAGTGAAACCTGCCACTCACTACTGTGTGATCCTGGGCAACTACTTAATTGACCTTTACTTCAGTTTTTTCATCTGTGTAATGGAACTATATTAACAATATTAATTCCTTGTGTGGCTGTGAACACTAATATATATGTAAGACGTTAAAATATTAATATATAGGCCGGGCATGGTGGCACACGCTTGTAAACCCCTGCTTGGGAGGGGGCAAAGGAGGTTCGAAGCCAGCCTCGCTGGCTTAAGAGACCCTATCTCCAAATAAAATATAAAATAGGTCTGGGAGGGTAGCCAGGGTTCCATCCCCAGTACCACCAAAAAAAATTAATATATATAAAATATAACATTAATATATCTGTAAGATGTTAAAATAGTGCCTGGCACAATGTAGGCACTTAGTAGATGTTATTATTATTTTTCAAAAATGCAACAAGAATTTGATATAAATTTCATTGATTTTTATATTAATATAGGAAGGACTTATAATTTCATGATGTAAGTATTCCTTTCAAGGAAAAATATAACTTTTCCATTTCCTTGAGATTTGTCTTATGACCTTCATAAAATGGTATTATTTTCTTCACATAAAATTTACCCCTATCTAGCTAACTTTATTCTTAGGTTTTATTTCTATTGTAAATGAAGCAATTTTTCCATTTCTATCGCATTATTTTTATAGCATAATGGGCGAATTTTGTTTTCTACAGTGACTTTTATCTCCTATCACTTTGCAAGCCATATTTTGGGTTGTCTGTTTATAAAAATCATATTGTCTAAAATATAATGTCTGTTTGACTCTTATTATCTAATACTTTAATTGCTCATTTTTATCTTAAAATGTTATCTTCAAAGATGGCCTAAAATAGTAAAAAAAATAGTGGACATTTCTAAATAACACTTGCTTTTCATGGGTAGCCTTTTAGTATTTCACCATTTAATATGGTGTTTATCAATCATAAGCTCTTTTTTCTCCACTTTTAACTTACTTGGGCTTTAAAAAAATGACATGAATTTTACGAATAGCTTTTCTGCATCTATTAATAAGGTCAAATGAAATTATTGTTTGGTAGATTTTTCTAATATTAAATCATCTTCATATTTCCAGAGTAAACTCCACTTGGAATTGTGAGTTAGTTTGCTCTGGTACACAGTCCTAGTTCAATACCATCCACTGTACCCCACCATCCTTGAGTATATCTGTGCTTCTTATTGAGGCATTCAGCACCTTCATCATATAACTCAAGCCTACTTTTCTACACTGACCTTTGATTCTTCTCTTTCACAAACTTTGGGCCATTTTTCCTTAATAGAAAAGTGCTTCAATGACTCTGAGCATCTTCATCCTTCACTCTGCACCAGCACTGCCTTTACCTTCTTGTTTTCCAAGCCTTCCTTCATACCCAGTCTTTGAGGACTACATCATAAGAACTCTAGGGTTTTTTTTTTGGCACTGGGGATAGAACCCAGGGGCATTCTACCTCCAAGATATACCCCAGCCCTAATTTCTATTCTATATTTTTGGAACAAGGTCTCACTGAGTTGCAAAGGGCCGCACTAAGTAGCTGAGGCTGTCCTTGAACCGGAGTCCTCCTGTCTCAGCCTCCCAAATGCTGGTATTACAAATGTACATCACCACACCCAGCTCATCATAAGAACTCTGTATCTTTTCCATTGTCACATTATATCTTAAATGTCATAGTTACCATAGTTGCCATTTTAGACTGCAAACCTTTTTATACTTTTCTTGATGCCTTGTTATTATATATCATAGTGAGGTTCAACATGATATATAAACACATGAACACATCCCTTGGTGTATTTCTTTCTGTATCCCACCTTCTCTCATTTCCTCCCTCCCCATACATGTTAGTGAGACTGGCAGTGATAGCTTTATGTATGGATATAACCTTACATGAACGTTCCCTTCCTCAAGCATCATTTTTTTCCCTTCTCCCACATCCCTCCTCCAATTCACTTCCACTGTTATACTGATTTTTCCCCTCATTGGACTGAAGTCCCTTTTGTTTCCTATTTCTGTTCTAGCTTACACATATGAGAGAAAACATACAATCCTTTTAAATCAGGGACTAACGGGTTTAAGGACTGAATTAAACTCAAATTGTGACAGAGGCTAGAAGGATAGATGTCTTTAAGGACACACAATTCAGCTGAGTAGAGATACATGGGGATTTGTAGCCAGCTAGCCATGGGCAGCTAGTGCTGTCCCTTCTCCTGGATCTTCGTGTAGTATCTTCTCTGTGTGATTATCTTATTAATGAGGAACTCAGGTATACCCTTGAAATATTTCTCAATATAGCACTCTAAACAGCTCTTACCAACTGATCAAGACCAACACTTAAAATGAAACCCTTTCTACTCAAGAGCTAGAATAAAAGACAGACTGCAATATAATGGAGGTATTAAGTCATTAGGAGAACAGGAAAGACAAATCAATTACTATGGGAGAAGTATCAGAGGAGATAGCATAGAGATGACACTAAAGTAGTGTTAGAAAATATGAGTAGAATTTAAAAAAAAATACGATCATATTGTTGCATTGTAACCACACGTCATATTGAAGTTTATTGTGATAGGAACATCCCTGCTCATAGCTCCTGGCATATTTCTTTCTGGATCCCATCCTGTTACCCCCACCACCCCTGTTCATAATATTGAAGTTGGTATTGATCGTTTCAAAAATGTACATAGGATTATTTTAACTATTTCTTTCATCAAATCTTACCTCTCTTCTCCCCACCTTCCTCCCTAAGTTCCTTTCCATTATTCTACTGTTATCTCTAATTTTCTTTGAAGTCTCTAGTTTCCCAGTTTCTGTCTAGCTTCTACATATGAGAGAAAACATGTGAGCCTTTACTTTCTAAGACTGGATAATCTCACTTATCATACTATTCACTAGTTCCATCCATTTTCTTGAAATTACATAATTTTGCTCTTTTTATGCTGAGGAAAATTCCATTATGAATATATTTTACAATATTTTAACCCATTCATCTCTTGAGGAAGATTTAAGCAGGTTTCATAGTCTGGCTATTGTAAATTTTGCCATTATAAACATAGGTATGCATGTATTACCATAGTATTCTGACTTAAATTTCTTTGGAAAAATACCCAGGAGTGGTATAACCAGATGATATAGTGGATCCATATCTAATCTTCTGAGGAACCTCACATTGGGCTCTACAGCAGCTGGAATCCCAACAACAGTGTAGAAGCATTCTTATTTACCCACATCCTTAACAGATACTCCTTACCAGATACTCATAGCAGGTTGATTTTTGACAAAGGTCTCAAAAAAACATAAACGGGAGAAAAGATAGCCTTTATAACAAAGGATAATGAGGAAATTGTTTATCTATATGTGGAAAATTGAAATTAGACTCCAATCTCTCACCCTGCACAAGAGTCAACTCAAGATGAATAAAGGACCTAGATATCTGACCAGAGATTTTGTAATTACTAGAAGAGGGCATAGGACCAACTTTCCAACACATAGGCACCAGTGGAAACTATCTCAATAAGGTCCCTAAAGCTCAGAAAATAATAATAAGGATCAATAAATGGATGGCATTAAATTAAGGAGATTCTGTAGAGCATAGGACACAACAAAGAGTCTAAAAAGAGAGCCTTCAGAATGGGAGAAAATCTTGGTCAGCTACTCCGGGGATAGAAGACTAATATCTAGATTATACAAAGAACTGAATACTAAAAAAAATTGAATACCCCATTCAGAAAATGAATAACCGAACCAAATAGCTACCTCTCAGAGAAAGAAATGCAAATGGCCAATATATATATGAAAAAAAATGTTCAACATTATTAGTAATCAGGGAAAATTAAATCAAAACAAACTGAGATTGCATCTAACTTTAATTAGGATGGGTAGGATTTTAACATGGAAGATCCCGGGAACATCAGGAAAATCAACCTGAGCCCAGAGGGGAGTAAATTGCCAGAACCTGCCTCAGTGTATTGCATGAGAAATGAGGAGGCAGATGGATGTACAGTGACACAGGCTGAGGAGGACTTCAGCCTTTGAGTAATAGGAAACCATCACACACCTTTGAAGGAGGAGCAGTATAAGCCAGCCTCATCTGACAAGCATTTGCTGTCTGTCTGTTGTGTCTCAAGCTCTGGGCCAAGTGCTTAGATTTCAGAGATGAATAAAACCTGGCATTTTCTCTATAGGATGGATTCGAGTAGAGAAACTTGTGATTACAGAATTATTTCAAAGGTTGTATAAGCTGGGGATGGTGGCACACACTTGTAATCCCAGTTCTTGGAAGGCTGAGAAAAGAGGATTCTAGATTCAAAGCCAGCCTCAGCTACTTAGTGAGACCATCCACAACTTAATGAAACCCTGTTTCAAAATAAAGAACAAAAAAATAGGGCTGGGGGTGTATCTCAGAGGTAGAATGAGTTCAATCCCCAGTACTGCAAAAGAAAAAAAAGTCTCATAATAGGTTCAGTTGAAGTCACAAGAACAGAATCTGGTCAGTGACAAGAGAAACCCGAGATGGATTTAAAAGATATCAAAGATATTCAATCAACTGCATTGGCTATCTGACAAGATGTAGCAGATGTGGAGAATAGATGAATAAGTCACACAGAAGTTTGAGTTGAGTTTCTGGGAGGATGATAATGCCACTGATAGAGGGATGGGAAGAGGAACAAGTCTCAGGCCACCACAGTGTCATGTTCTAATGGTTCCTGGATCCTTTAAAAGAAGGACATTAAGCCAGGCATGGTGGTGCATGCTTGTAAGCCCAGAACTGGGGAGGCAGAGACTGGAGGATCCATCCCTTGGCTCCTTAGGGAGGTCCTTTGCAACTCAGTGAGACCCTGTTTCAAAAAAAAAAGACTAAAAGAAGGATATGAAGAACTTAATTAGAACTGGAGATATATCTCTCCTCAGGTTTGTTATAATGATTCCAAGAAGAAAATCAGCAGGCTGGCTTATGGAGAGGTACTAGAAGTGTGTGTGTGTGTGTGTGTGTGTGTGTGTGTGTGTGTGTGTGTGTATGCATGCATATGTTTATTAAATTTCCAAAGATGTGTATGTATTAGGAATATGAGTCAGAAGTGCAAGTTCTGAGACAAATATCATTATTTGTTATTTCAAATATATTGAATGGCAGATCCAACCTTTTGTTTGCACTGGTGGTTTGCTTCTGAAGCTAGGGAAATGTCCCTTTTATAGTATTTATTACAATTTCAAGGAATTAATGGTCTCTGCCGTTACGTGGTTATTTTTATTATTTTTTTTATTTTTTGGTGGTACTGGGGTTCCTGGAAGCCCTTCTACCTCCGGGCTACACTCCCGGACCTCTTTTTACATTTTTATTTGGAAACAGGGTCTCCTAAGCCAGCGCGCGCGGCTGGCTTCGAATCTGCGCGATCCTCCTGTCTCCGCCTCCCAAGCGCGGGGATTACAAGCGTGCGCTACCACGCCAGGCTATGTGGTTATTTTTAATGTCTATTCCCCTGACCTGTAAGTTCCTTGAAGGCAGAGGCCATGCCTATTTTATTTTTATCTTTTATCTTATTTTATTTTATTTTGTTTTTGCAGGTGTGTCCCTGACATATCCCTGGCATTTAGTGGAGTTACTGCAAGGAAAAGATCTCAGTACAGATTTCTAAATGGATGAACTAAAACAATAATTACTGAAAAGGACTCAATTTTTTTTTAACTCCTTCCAGTAGCTTCTGCATTTTCAGAGGTCAAATGGAGAACAATGTAAAGAAGCAATTGTCTAATGAGAAATTCTAGGCAGTGAAGACCTGGGTAGAAAGGTCCACTGTGAATTCTAGGAAGCTTTCATGTATAAATTTTCCATATTCATTGCTTAATATTCTAATGTGGTTTATGATCTCAGGTATTCCAAAATCAGGTCTTTACATGTTAGACAACTTAGATTAGAGGTGCTAAAACATGAAAGCTTTTCAAAAAAGTTAAGAAAAATAAACCTAGCTGGGCGTGGCAGCGTGTGCTTGTAATCCCAGCATTCAGGAGGCTGAGACTGGAGGATCGCGGTTTGTGGACAGCCTCAGCTACTTACTGAGGCCCTTTGCAAATCAGTGAGACCCTGTTTCAAAATAAAAGAATAAAGTTCCCACTTCTCCACATTCTCGCCAGCATTTGTTGTTGTTTGTGTTTTGAATGATTGCCATTCTAGTGGGAGAGGGGAAGAAGGAAATTCTCTAAAATACACAATGTACTTTAATATATCAAAGTCAAGCAGGGAAGGAGGGATGAGGAGGGAACAGGGTGGGAACTGGGTAGGGGCTAAATGGGTGATGTGTACATGTATGTTCATACAAGTTTTTTACCCCAATTAAAAAAATAAAAGAATAAATAATAGAGCTGAGGGTGTATCTCAGAAATAGAATGCTTCTGGATTCCACTCCCAGTACTGAAAAATAAAAACAACAACCTCTTTTGTAGTCATAAATATTACCATCTTAGTCTATTTCTTGTTGCTATAACAAAATACTTGAAGCTGGGTGATTTATCAAGAAAAGAGGTTTATTTTGGTTCTCAATTAGTATCTGCTTGGCTTCTAGTGAAACACAATTTGCTTTATAATAGCATACTATTTCGGTAATGAATCCAATTCTTTGAGAGTAAGAATTCAATCCCACAAAAAGAACACTAATGCCCATTAAAGGTCGCATTTCCCAATTCTACTACATTGGCAGCCATATTGGACAAAACACATCCAAGCTATTGTATTGCCTCTCTTAATAAGCGTTTTCCAAGCCAGATGTGGTGGCACATACTTGTAATCCCAGCATTTGGGAGACTGAGACAGGGGGATCAGGGTTTGCAGCCAGCCTCAGGTACTTAAGCAAGGTCCTTTGCAACTCAGTGAGACCCTGTTTCAAAATAAATAGTGCTGGGCGTGGTGGCGCACTCTTGTAATCCCCGCACTTGGGAGGCAGAGACAGGAGATTAGGCAGGTTTGAAGTCAGCCATGCTGGCTTAAGAGACTGTTTCCAAATAAAAATATAAAATAGGTCTGGGAGTGCAGCCCGGAGGTAGAAAGGATTCCAGGAACCCCAGTACCACCAAAATAAAAAATAAAAAAAATAAAAAAATACGGCTGGGGGTATATCTTAGAGGTAGAATGCACCTGGGTTCCATCCCCAGTTCACACAAAAAAGCTTTTCCCTTATTTTGTACTGTTTCTCTTAAAAAGTTCTTTATATTAAAACCAAAAGTCCTGCATGCAGGTATAACACTCTGAACCTCAGTATGATATATAATTATAGTGTATTAACAAAAGTTTTTTAAATGTTAACCTCTCCTTTCCTAGTTTTCTGGATTCCAAATAATGCATCAGATAAGCATTGAGATCTAAGGGATAAAATAGAGGGAACAGCAGGTGCTCTCTGGAATTAATTTCTCTTCTTTAGTTGTTTAATTGATCTTCCTTTAAACTAGCTGTTTCCTGGCATTATTGAGGGCTGCAGAAAAATGTAGGTTGGCTACATTTTTGAGTTGCAGAAAATATAGGCTGGCTCACTCAACATGTTTTTCAAACCCCTTCGAGTTTTAGTTTCTAGGAAAGAAGCCGGGGAAACTAAAAATGACCCTCCCGTGTTTCCTTTGTAGATAGTGCTATGCTATGTGACAGGTTCTTCAGTTATACAATACTCAGAGGACTAACATTGTCTAAGGACTTGGGGCAGAAACTCTCTGGTTCTTCTAGGGAAGCCAGGTAAATTTTG